>NC_052634.1:44809568-45053505 GCF_016161935.1 Mauremys reevesii
ACTTTTGCCTGCCTTGCTCAGCTTGACTTGCTGCCTCACCCTGTTCCTGCCCTAGTGCCCGGGCTGACCTGGTGGTGGAAGGGGACTGGGGGCCAGTGGTGCGGGGAGGAAGTTGAGCTGGACCCTGAGCTAGACTAGACCCTGGCAGTGAGAGTCTGGCCACCACTTGCCGCCCCACCCTGTTGTCCTGGCGTCCCCCACTGGGTGTCATTTCGGGAGGGAAGTGGGGCTTCTGCCTCCCCTCCCCGATTTTCACATCGCAGAGGAGTGCGAACAGGAAAACGAACGGCTGCTCCACACCCCCACCGGAGGAACCCGGCGCCCTTAGCTGCTCCCCCTGCTCCCCCCCCCCCCGAGCTGTGCTACTGAGTGGAAGCGTCCTGTGCCCATAACACAGAGGTCAATTAATCAAAACCCTCTTCTGCCAGCACCAGGCCTCCTGCTTCTTACACTGGGCTTGCAAGCGAGGGGGCGGCTGGCACAGCGCCAAGAGTCTAACCTGTGAGGCAGGAGGTGGCTGACGCCTGCAGCCTGCTGGGGAGCTCCCAGAAGTTATTAAGGGACAGAGACTCCTCAATGCCCTTAGTAACAAGGGTTTGGGGTCACCGAGGCCAGTAAGGGGGTCACTATGTCGGCCCTATAACCCTGGGTGTCAGGTCACTGTGCAGCTTTGATCTAGAGCTCGGATCCCAAGAACTGACCAGCAGCCCACAGCCTCCCCCTGGGTCTGCCCCACCTGGTTACTCCTTACAGGCCGACCTCACCCCCCTTCCAGCCCCGGATTCACCCCCTAATCATCCTACTGCCACTCAGAGCCACAGCCGTGGAGGTGCTGAAGGAAGCAGGGGTGACTCTAGGGTGGGGTTCTTCTCTAAAGATGGCTGGCAGAAAGGTGGTGCTCAGCTCTGTCAGGGACCTGCCCAGTTGCCTCGCTGCCGGGGGGATGCAGACATTTCTGTAAGGCCATTAAATGGGTATTTGGCTTCTGAGTGAATGTGAGGAATGTGCAATCCTGAGAGGGAATTTCCATCCCTCCTTTTGCTGCTCTTCAGTGGCCTAATGGATAAGGCATTGGCTTCCTAAGCTAGAGATTGTGGGTTCAAGTCCCATCTGGGGTGGAAAAACTCCTTTCTTCTTGTATATTGCAACAAAGCCTTGGTGTTATTTTCCCCAAGGAAGCTGGGAGACATTTGAACCCAAAGTACTGGATCTTCAGAGCAATCCCCCAGAAACAGCATCTTCCACTTGACAAATGCTTTCTAGACCCATCAGTAGCAAACACTTAATACTAGTGTTTGTCTGAGAATAGAAGGAAGGGGAGTGTTTACTCCGACACCTCAGTGAGTGAAACAGACAGAAAGAGCAAGGCTGTCCTGAAAGAGAATGGATCTGTCTGGAGACAAAGCAGAACCTGAGAATGAGCAACAGTGTGAAAAGAAGAACTTCAAATGTGTGTTAGGTGTTACATAGGTTGGTCTGACAAATTTCAAGAAAATACCAATGCTCATAGACTGATGCGGACACTGGCTGCTACTGATCTTTTACTGAGAGTTCATTGAGAAATATTTTCCTTAACCAGGTTATGGAATATTGGGTGGGCTATGAAGGCACCATTCCTCCTGCTTTCGCCCTTGGAGACAACATGGCTACATGGCATGCGGCCAGTGCTCACCTTCCAGTCAACTGCTAGAGAAGACAACACAGACAGGGATGGCAGCAGGGCAGACTGGAGCTCCGCGGAGATGGTGGGACCAGTCTCATCAACGGGGAGGTGGCCACCCCAGCATGCACAAGGCGGAGCCAGCAAGTGTGGTGTGTGCTTCACTGTGCCCCTACTCACTGCACATGGTGGAGGGGGGGCAGTTACTGAGTTCGGTTGGTCTGGCAAATTTAGGGCTTGGCTACACTTGCAGAGGTAGAGCGCTGGGAGTTAAACCACAGCAGGGAAACCGCTGCCGTGTGTTCACACTGACAGCTGCAAGCGCACATTAGCAGCTCTGGCAATGCCACAGAGAGCAGTGCATTGTGGTAACTATCCCAGTGTGCAAGTGGCTGCAACGTGCTTTTCAAATGGAGGACGGGGGTGGAGTGTGACAGGGAGTGTGTTGTGTGTACGTGGGGGGAGAGACAGTGTGTTTGGGGGGCTGAGAGTGTGTCAGCATGCTGTCTTGTGTGTTCGGACAGCAGCCACCCCCACCCCCAAACACACACACAGCAGCAGCATACCACACGAATGGTTGCTTTGTCCCGGAGCAGATAAGCAGCCGGCTGTCAGAAACGGAGCTTTGAAAGGTGATATCCGCATGCCTGCAGCCGATTTCAAAACAGTGACCAGAGTGGGCACTTGACTTCATGGGATTATGGGATGTTTCCTGAAGGCAATCACAGTGCAGTAATGCAACATGTCATCCACCCTGACACCCGGGCATTTCAGCAGGGCTCAGCGAGCTTTATGCTTCTCATGGAGGTGGATTACCAGGAGTGCTCCAGCTGCAGAGCCCAGGTGCTCCATGTGCCTTGCCAGTGTGGACACCTCAGGAGTTAGGGCACCCGGGGCTGCTTTAATGAGCTCTAACTTGCAAGTGTAGCCAAGCCCCTAGACCAGGGGTAGGCAATCTATGGCACGCGTGCCGAAGGTGGCATGTGAGCTGATTTTCAGTGGCACTCACACTGCCCAGGTCCTGGCCACCAGTCTGGGGGGGTTCTGCATTTTACTTTAATTTTAAATTAAGCTTCTTAAACATTTTAAAAACCTTATTTACTTTACATACAACAATAGTTTAGTTATATATTAGAGACTTATAGAAAGAGACCTTCTAAAAATGTTAAAATGTATGACTGGCACGCGAAACCTTAAATAGAGTGAATAAATGAAGACTCGCCACACCACTTCTGAAAGGTTGCCGACTCCTGCCCTAGACTATGTCACTCGTGCTATTGTAATAAATACAATAGACGTGCAATGGTCAGAAATCGCACCAGCATAGAAATATATTGAAGGGAAACCCTAAGGAAATTAAGAGTTTAAGTTAGCCTTCACACGTTCTGTGTCCCACAAGTTTGGCACTTGCCTCTGTGCTTTTCCTCTTGCCCACCTGGCACTTGAAGGAAGGAGGGCCAGGGCCAGGCTTCATAGTCAGGGCTGGGCAGGAGGGGAGAAGAGAGCGGGAGCAGCTGCAGAGAAGCTGTGAGTGCAGAGTGCAAACCTGCCAGCTGAGAGTCACAGGTGTCTAGAGACTGTGACACCGTCTGGTCCCATGGCGTAAAGTTCAGCTGTCAGAACACTGACTAGTGCGAGCTGAGCTCAGATCTCAGGGGGACTCTGGGACCTGTTGCTTCAAAGTTGGAGTTTCAAGGCTTTGTCTTGCTCTTTCAAATGATGCGAGAGCCGGTCTTTTGCCTGCTGGCTGTTGTGACTTGCGCACCAGAGGGGATGCTGGATCCAGCAGGCTGGCCTTGCCTGAAGCCCTACAGGGAGGGATAGGAGCTGGGTTTACTCGGAGTCCTGCAGCTGAGCTGCAGCCAGGCCTAGGAGACAGCCCTCTTGGTTGACCTACTGGCCCAAAGTCAAGTTGGCCACGTTGGTCTTTCCCCAGGAATGCCGAAGGGCGGGCCTGAGGGGGAGGGGGTGCAACGTTACACCCTCCTCCTGAATTTACTGCCAGAGGCTTGGACACTGTCCATGGTGGAGGTGGGACGCCTAAAATCCCTGCTTGTCTCTGGTCACACCCCCTTTCAGTACCTTTAAATGTATGATGTCCTACATGGGTGTTCTAGCAAGGTATGGGGTGCCTGGTCCCCAGCTGCCTGAAAACAGGTCGGGGTGTAGTATTGCTAACAGAGTGCAGACAGCAATATCTGTTAACGTGTAGGTGTCTTGTCATTTAGCCACCAATGTGCCTTGGTTTCCCCTCCCACACAGCAGCGTAGGCCTGTTCTGCTTTTGCTGCTGTGCGCCAGCCCTGAACGCCCCCAAACCCAGGTTCCAGCCCTGAAGGGAGCAGGACTTTCAGTACAAAGGTAAAATTGCACAACCACGAAGGGACTCGACCCCTCGATCTCCTGATCCGAAGTCAGATGCCTTATCCATTAGGCCACGTTGTCACAGGAACAAAACCTTTCCAAGCACTTATTTGGAAAAGGCAGACACTGTGTTTCTCAGGTCCTCTACTGAATGGGGCCGAGACTCTCTGGGCACAAGAAGTCGAGCTCCCAGCGAGATGTGAGACAATTCTCTTGAGCCAGGTGCAGGACTTTGGCAGGGAGGCTCAGGCATGAGGGACTGGGGTGCAGCGGACAGACCAGCTATCTAGGTGCTTAGATTTGGTCTCACTGAGGAGGAGGAGGAATCCTGCTGACAGGCAGTGGCTGTGGAGAAAAAGTGGGATGTTCAGGCTGCTCAGGTCTCCTTCTTCCAGCTCCTCATCTGGCTGAGCTGCTCCACCGGCCTGGACAAATCCTCTGCATGCACAGGAAATAGCCCAAGAGCCATTGCTGCCCAAACCTGTGCTGGGGGGTGAGCGTCTGTCTTCCCTGTCCCATCCGCACTAGAGCAGATCACTAGATTGAGAGAGACAGTCAACAACGATTAAGGCTAAGATTATATAAAGGGGGTCCCAGAATTTGTGACTTTCAGAGATCTCAGTGACATTTTCCACCTCAGCCCTGGGGCAGGAAGACTGAAGCTGTCGACCAGTGGGGGCCTCACAGCTATCAGCCACCAGTGGCGGAAGGGGCTCCCACAGGCCCATGCCACCACGGATGGACCCCACAGCTCCCAGCTACTGTGAGCAGCGGGATGCCCCCAGAGCTCCCAGCTGCTGTGAGTGGATCCCAGAGCTCCCAGCCACCGCATGGGACAGGGGGACCCTGGAGCTCCCAGTGGAGTGACCAGGTTATACAGTCCGGTCAGCGGTGCTGCGGGGCTCAGGCAGGCTGGTCCCTACGTGTCCTAGGGCACCGCGCTGTGCCCTGGAAGTGGGCAGTAGGTCCCCCCTGCTGCACCGCTGACCAGGAGCCGCCGGAGGTAAGTCTGCACCCCAACCCCTGCCCCAGCCTGAACCCCCAAACCCAGAGCCCCCTCTTGCACCCAGAGCCCTCACCCCTCTGCACTTCAACCTCCTGCCCCAGCCCAGAGCTTCCTCCCACACCTGGAACCCATCATCCCTGCCCCCACCCCAGAGCCATCACCCCGTCCTGGACCCCAACCCCCTGCCTCAACCCACAGCCCCCTCCTGCACTCTGAATCCCTCGGCCCCACCCTGCAGCCTGGAGCCCCCTCCTCCACCCCCAACCCCTCATCTCCCCACAGCTCTCACAGGCAGACCCTGGAGCTCCCAGCAGCCATGGGTGGCCGGGGAGCCCCCACAGCCCCACCCCACTGCGTATGGACCCTGCAGCTCCTACGAGTGGACCCCAGAGCTCCCAGCCGCTGCGGATGGACCCAGGATTTCCCAACAGGTACTGATGGCGGGAGGACCCCGCAGCCCACGTCATTGCTCACAGACCCTGCAGCGCCGCAGCCTCGGGAGCTCCCGGCCGCCCCAGGCAGGAGAGGAGCCCCCGGCGCTCAGACACCGGAGGCAGAGCCGGGAGCTCCCAGTCACCGGGGTGAGGAGAAGCCGCAGCCCCCGGCCTGTGCAGGTGGCCCCGCAGCTCCCAGCCGCGCGGCGGGCGGACGCCAGAGCCCCGCTGCCATCGGGACCCCGCGGCCGCCCGGGCAGGACCCGTCACCGCGACCGGCAGGAAACAGCCGCGAGCGCCTCGGGCCCTGTGACCCCCCCCCGGTGCTGCGGCTTCTCGCCAGGCGGGAGGCGGCGCAGCTGCTGCGGTCTCGGTCCCTCCGCCCGGCAGCGAGACCCACCCCGCGCGGCCTCGCGCCGCTTCTCGTGGGCGGCGCTGAGCTCTGAGCGCACAAGGCCCTGGCAGCTCCGCTGCTGAGGTGCTGCTGAGCTGGTAGGGGAGGGCAAGGTCCCAGGCGGGTGTTGTGTGAGGAGCTGTGTAGGCCTGGAAAGGCGTCCTGCTGGGCAAGAGCAGGTGAGGAGGGCCAGGGCTGTTGCTGCGGCCAAAGCCTTTGGGAAGCACAAGAGGGCCAGGGGTGTTGTTGCCTGCTGGGGCCCATGCGACGGTGTAGGTGTACGCTGACCATAGCTGGTTTGTGGGAGCTGGGGCTGCTCATTATGCCCCTTTCCTCGTTAGTATAGTGGTGAGTATCCCCGCCTGTCACGCGGGAGACCGGGGTTCGATTCCCCGACGGGGAGGGTGACCCCTTTTGAAGGGGGGACAAAGAAATCCCTGGCCTGCCCGCCACATGCCTTGCATTCTCTTTCGACGGCCACTTCCCTTCGCACCCCGCACTGATGACTTTCACCTCCAGAGAGACAGTTACCTCGCAAGGACACGCTCGCCCTAGCCAAAGCCTCCCCCGGGGCCTGCACGTGGGGGCACGTTTCAGAGCGGCAAAGGGAAATAGGCTGGCCAGGGCTATGAGGACAATGGCCCAGACAAACGGGGAGGGACTTGGTCCAGGGGTGGAGGAAGACAGAAAAAGGGACAGGCATGGGATTGGCTTCCTCTCTTTTTTCCTTTGCTCAGCATTTGACCTGTGACTGTAATGGGGAGACTTGAGAAAGACCTGTGGCCGCCGGCGAGATAGGTGGCCGCCCCGAGAGCGCAGAGCTGAGCATTTTCCGCTGGGCTGCTAGCCTGCACCTCCAGCACCTGGCCGTGATCGTATAGTGGTTAGTACTCTGCGCCGTGGCCGCAGCAACCTCGGTTCAAATCCGGGTCACGGCATTGCTTTTTGGTGGGGAGGGGCTATCCTGCAGCACGCCTCGTGGCTCAGTCTGATGGCGTCCGTTTGCAAAGAGAGCCATCAGCCGGTCCTCAGTTTCTGCTTGGTAAACGCAAGTCAGTGGGGTCCATCGGTCAGAAAAAGAGTACCAGGACTTCTTGCTGGGCGCCAGGGTCCAAAAGCAGCGCATTCCCTCCTGGAAAGGGCTGTGTTTCGAATGTCCGTCCAGTGAGCGTTGAAGGGAAGGATCTGCGTGCCAGGGATGCTGCGTCCCTTCAGAGGCGCTTGAGAAGCCAAAGGGGCCGTGGGTGAGTTTGTGATGAGGTGAGTGTGAAGTGTGGAAGGGGGAGGGTGGCAAGAGGAGGTTTTGAGAGGAAAAAAGGTGCTGCTGAGCTGGTAGGGGAGGGCAAGGTCCCAGGCGGGTGTTGTGTGAGGAGCTGTGTAGGCCCGAAAAGGCGTCCTGCTGGGCAAGGGCAGGTGAGGAGGGCCAGGCTGTTGCTGCGGCCAAAGCCTTTGGGAAGCACAAGAGGGCCAGGGGTGTTGTTGCCTGCTGGGGCCCATGCGACGGTGTAGGTGTACGCTGACCATAGCTGGTCTGTGGGAGCTGGGGCCGCTCATCATGCCCCTTTCCTCGTTAGTATAGTGGTGAGTATCCCCGCCTGTCACGCGGGAGACCGGGGTTTGATTCCCCGAAGGGGAGGGTGACCCCTTTTGAAGGGGGGACAAAGAAACCCCTGGCCTGCCCGCCACATGCCTTGCATTCTCTTTCGACGGCCACTTCCCTTCGCACCCCGCACTGATGACTTTCACCTCCAGAGAGACAGTTACCTCGCACGGACACGCTCGCCCTAGCCAAAGCCTCCCGGGGCCTGCACGTGGGGCACGTTTCAGAGCGGCAAAGGAAATAGGCTGGCCAGGGCCATGAGGACAATGGCCCAGACAAACGGGGAGGCACTTGGTCCAGGGGTGGAGGAAGACAGAAAAAGGGACAGGCATGGGATTGGCTTCCTCTCTTTTTTCCTTTGCTCAGCATTTGACCTGTGACTGTAATGGGGAGACTTGAGAAAGACCTGTGGCCGCCGGCGAGGTAGGTGGCCGCCCCGAGAGCGCAGAGCTGAGCATTTTCCGCTGGGCTGCTAGCCTGCACCTCTAGCGCCTGGCTGTGATCGTATAGTGGTTAGTACTCTGCGCCGTGGTCGCAGCAACCTCGGTTCGAATCTGGGTCACGGCATTGCTTTTTGGTGGGGAGGGGCTATCCTGCAGCACGCCTCGTGGCTCAGTCTGATGGCGTCCGTTTGCAAAGAGAGCCATCAGCCGGTCCTCAGTTTCTGCTTGGTAAAGGCAAGTCAGTGGGGTCCATCGGTCAGAAAAAGAGTACCAGGACTTCTTGCTGGGCACCAGGGTCCAAAAGCAGCGCATTCCCTCCTGGAAAGGGCTGTGTTTCGAATGTCCATCCAGTGAGCGTTGAAGGGAAGGATCGGCGTGCCAGGGAAGCTGCGTCCCTTCAGAGGCGCTTGAGAAGCCAAAGGGGCCGTGGGTGAGTTTGTGATGAGGTGAGTGTGAAGTGTGGAAGGGGGAGGATGGCAAGAGGAGGTTTTGAGAGGAAGAAAGGCGCTGCTGAGCTGGTAGGGGAGGGCAAGGTCCCAGGCGGGTGTTGTGTGAGGAGCTGTGTAGGCCCGAAAAGGCGTCCTGCTGGGCAAGGGCAGGTGAGGAGGGCCAGGCTGTTCCTGCGGCCAAAGCCTTTGGGAAGCACAAGAGGGCCAGGGGTGTTGTTGCCTGCTGGGGCCCATGCGACGGTGTAGGTGTACGCTGACCATAGCTGGTCTGTGGGAGCTGGGGTCACTCATCATGCCCCTTTCCTCGTTAGTATAGTGGTGAGTATCCCCGCCTGTCACGCGGGAGACCGGGGTTTGATTCCCCGACGGGGAGGGTGACCCCTTTTGAAGGGGGGACAAAGACATCCCTGGCCTGCCCGCCACATGCCTTGCATTCTCTTTCGACGGCCACTTCCCTTCGCACCCCGCACTGATGACTTTCACCTCCAGAGAGACAGTTACCTCGCAAGGACACGCTCGCCCTAGCCAAAGCCTCCCCCGGGGCCTGCACGTGGGGGCACGTTTCAGAGCGGCAAAGGGAAATAGGCTGGCCAGGGCCATGAGGACAATGGCCCAGACAAACGGGGAGGGACTTGGTCCAGGGGTGGAGGAAGACAGAAAAAGGGACAGGCATGGGATTGGCTTCCTCTCTTTTTTCCTTTGCTCAGCATTTGACCTGTGACTGTAATGGGGAGACTTGAGAAAGACCTGTGGCCGCCGGCGAGGTAGGTGGCCGCCCTGAGAGCGCAGAGCTGAGCATTTTCCGCTGGGCTGCTAGCCTGCACCTCCAGCGCCTGGCCGTGATCGTATAGTGGTTAGTACTCTGCGCCGTGGCCGCAGCAACCTCGCTTCGAATCCGGGTCACGGCATTGCTTTTTGGTGGGGAGGGGCTATCCTGCAGCACGCCTCGTGGCTCAGTCTGATGGCGTCCGTTTGCAAAGAGAGCCATCAGCCGGTGCTCAGTTTCTGCTTGGTAAAGGCAAGTCAGTGGGGTCCATCGGTCAGAAAAAGAGTACCAGGACTTCTTGCTGGGCGCCAGGGTCCAAAAGCAGCGCATTCCGTCCTGGAAAGGGCTGTGTTTCGAATGTCCGTCCAGTGAGCGTTGAAGGGAAGGATCTGCGTTCCTGGGAAGCTGCGTCCCTCCAGAGGCGCTTGAGAAGCCAAAGGGGCCGTGGGTGAGTTTGTGATGAGGTGAGTGTGAAGTGTGGAAGGGGGAGGGTGGCAAGAGGAGGTTTTGAGAGGAAAAAAGGTGCTGCTGAGCTGGTAGGGGAGGGCAAGGTCCCAGGCGGGTGTTGTGTGAGGAGCTGTGTAGGCCCGAAAAGGCGTCCTGCTGGGCAAGGGCAAGGGGGGAAGACGAGGGCTGTTGCTGCGGCCAAAGCCTTTGGGAAGCAGAATTGGGCCAGGGGTGTTGTTGCCTGCTGGGGCCCATGAGACGGAGTAGGTGTACGCTGACCATAGCTGGTCTGTGGGAGCTGGGGCCGCTCATCGTGCCCCTTTCCTCGTTAGTAGAGTGGTGAATATCCCCGCCTGTCACGCGGGAGACCAGGGTTCGATTCCCCGACGGGGAGGGTGACCCCTTTTGAAGGCGGGACAAAGAAATCCCTGGCCTGCCCGCCACATGCCTTGCATTCTCTTTCGACGGCCACTTCCCTTCGCACCCCGCACTGATGACTTTCACCTCCAGAGAGACAGTTACCTCGCAAGGACACGCTCGCCCTAGCCAAAGCCTCCCCCGGGGCCTGCACGTGGGGGCACGTTTCAGAGCGGCAAAGGGAAATAGGCTGGCCAGGGCCATGAGGACAATGGCCCAGACAAACGGGGAGGCACTTGGTCCAGGGGTGGAGGAAGACAGAAAAAGGGACAGGCATGGGATTGGCTTCCTCTCTTTTTTCCTTTGCTCAGCATTTGACCTGTGACTGTAATGGGGAGACTTGAGAAAGACCTGTGGCCGCCGGCGAGGTAGGTGGCCGCCCCGAGAGCGCAGAGCTGAGCATTTTCCGTTGGGCTGCTAGCTTGCACCTCTAGCGCCTGGCCGTGATCGTATAGTGGTTAGTACTCTGCGCCGTGGCCGCAGCAACCTCGGTTTGAATCCGGGTCACGGCATTGCTTTTTGGTGGGGAGGGGCTATCCTGCAGCACGCCTCGTGGCTCAGTCTGATGGCGTCCGTTTGCAAAGAGAGCCATCAGCCGGTCCTCAGTTTCTGCTTGGTAAAGGCAAGTCAGTGGGGTCCATCGGTCAGAAAAAGAGTCCCAGGACTTCTTGCTGGGCGCCAGGGTCCAAAAGCAGCGCATTCCCTCCTGGAAAGGGCTGTGTTTCGAATGTCCGTCCAGTGAGCGTTGAAGGGAAGGATCTGCGTGCCAGGGAAGCTGTGTCCCTTCAGAGGCGCTTGAGAAGCCAAAGGGGCCGTGGGTGAGTTTGTGATGAGGTGAGTGTGAAGTGTGGAAGGGGGAGGGTGGCAAGAGGAGGTTTTGAGAGGAAAAAAGGTGATGCTGAGCTGGTAGTGGAGGGCAAGGTCCCAGGCGGGTGTTGTGTGAGGAGCTGTGTAGGCCAGAAAAGGCGTCCTGCTGGGCAAGGGCAGGTGAGGAGGGCCAGGCTGTTGCTGCGGCCAAAGCCTTTGGGAAGCACAAGAGGGCCAGGGGTGTTGTTGCCTGCTGGGGCCCATGCGACGGTGTAGGTGTACGCTGACCATAGCTGGTCTGTGGGAGCTGGGGCCGCTCATCGTGCCCCTTTCCTCGTTAGTATAGTGGTGAGTATCCCCGCCTGTCACGCGGGAGACCGGGGTTCGATTCCCCGACGGGGAGGGTGACCCCTTTTGAAGGGGGGACAAAGAAATCCCTGGCCTGCCCGCCACATGCCTTGCATTCTCTTTCGACGGCCACTTCCCTTCGCACCCCGCACTGATGACTTTCACCTCCAGAGAGACAGTTACCTCGCAAGGACACGCTCGCCCTAGCCAAAGCCTCCCCGGGGCCTGCACGTGGGGCACGTTTCAGAGCGGCAAAGGGAAATAGGCTGGCCAGGGCCATGAGGACAATGGCCCAGACAAACGGGGAGGGACTTGGTCCAGGGGTGGAGGAAGACAGAAAAAGGGACAGGCATGGGATTGGATTCCTCTCTTTTTTCCTTTGCTCAGCATTTGACCTGTGACTGTAATGGGGAGACTTGAGAAAGACCTGTGGCCGCCGGCGAGGTAGGTGGCCGCCCCGAGAGCGCAGAGCTGAGCATTTTCCGTTGGGCTGCTAGCCTGCACCTCCAGCGCCTGGCCGTGATCGTATAGTGGTTAGTACTCTGCGCCGTGGCCGCAGCAACCTCGGTTCGAATCCGGGTCACGGCATTGCTTTTTGGTGGGGAGGGGCTATCCTGCAGCACGCCTCGTGGCTCAGTCTGATGGCGTCCGTTTGCAAAGAGAGCCATCAGCCGGTGCTCAGTTTCTGCTTGGTAAAGGCAAGTCAGTGGGGTCCATCGGTCAGAAAAAGAGTACCAGGACTTCTTGCTGGGCGCCAGGGTCCAAAAGCAGCGCATTCCGTCCTGGAAAGGGCTGTGTTTCGAATGTCCGTCCAGTGAGCGTTGAAGGGAAGGATCTGCGTGCCTGGGAAGCTGCGTCCCTCCAGAGGCGCTTGAGAAGCCAAAGGGGCCGTGGGTGAGTTTGTGATGAGGTGAGTGTGAAGTGTGGAAGGGGGAGGGTGGCAAGAGGAGGTTTTGAGAGGAAAAAAGGTGCTGCTGAGCTGGTAGGGGAGGGCAAGGTCCCAGGCGGGTGTTGTGTGAGGAGCTGTGTAGGCCCGAAAAGGCGTCCTGCTGGGCAAGGGCAGGTGAGGAGGGCCAGGGCTGTTGCTGCGGCCAAAGCCTTTGGGAAGCAGAATTGGGCCAGGGGTGTTGTTGCCTGCTGGGGCCCATGCGACGGAGTAGGTGTACGCTGACCATAGCTGGTCTGTGGGAGCTGGGGCCACTCATCGTGCCCCTTTCCTCGTTAGTAGAGTGGTGAATATCCCCGCCTGTCACGCGGGAGACCAGGGTTCGATTCCCCGACGGGGAGGGTGACCCCTTTTGAAGGGGGGACAAAGAAATCCCTGGCCTGCCCGCCACATGCCTTGCATTCTCTTTCGACGGCCACTTCCCTTCGCACCCCGCACTGATGACTTTCACCTCCAGAGAGACAGTTACCTCGCAAGGACACGCTCGCCCTAGCCAAAGCCTCCCCCGGGGCCTGCACGTGGGGGCACGTTTCAGAGCGGCAAAGGGAAATAGGCTGGCCAGGGCCATGAGGACAATGGCCCAGACAAACGGGGAGGCACTTGGTCCAGGGGTGGAGGAAGACAGAAAAAGGGACAGGCATGGGATTGGCTTCCTCTCTTTTTTCCTTTGCTCAGCATTTGACCTGTGACTGTAATGGGGAGACTTGAGAAAGACCTGTGGCCGCCGGCGAGGTAGGTGGCCGCCCCGAGAGCGCAGAGCTGAGCATTTTCCGTTGGGCTGCTAGCCTGCACCTCTAGCGCCTGGCCGTGATCGTATAGTGGTTAGTACTCTGCGCCGTGGCCGCAGCAACCTCGCTTCGAATCCGGGTCACGGCATTGCTTTTTGGTGGGGAGGGGCTATCCTGCAGCACGCCTCGTGGCTCAGTCTGATGGCGTCCGTTTGCAAAGAGAGCCATCAGCCGGTCCTCAGTTTCTGCTTGGTAAAGGCAAGTCAGTGGGGTCCATCGGTCAGAAAAACTGTCCCAGGACTTCTTGCTGGGCGCCAGGGTCCAAAAGCAGCGCATTCCCTCCTGGAAAGGGCTGTGTTTCGAATGTCCGTCCAGTGAGCGTTGAAGGGAAGGATCTGCGTGCCTGGGAAGCTGCGTCCCTCCAGAGGCGCTTGAGAAGCCAAAGGGGCCGTGGGTGAGTTTGTGATGAGGTGAGTGTGAAGTGTGGAAGGGGGAGGGTGGCAAGAGGAGGTTTTGAGAGGAAAAAAGGTGCTGCTGAGCTGGTAGGGGAGGGCAAGGTCCCAGGCGGGTGTTGTGTGAGGAGCTGTGTAGGCCCGAAAAGGCGTCCTGCTGGGCAAGGGCAGGTGAGGAGGGCCAGGGCTGTTGCTGCGGCCAAAGCCTTTGGGAAGCACAAGAGGGCCAGGGGTGTTTTTGCCTGCTGGGGCCCATGTGACGGTGTAGGTGTACGCTGACCATAGCTGGTCTGTGGGAGCTGGGGCCGCTCATCATGCCCCTTTCCTCGTTAGTATAGTGGTGAGTATCCCTGCCTGTCATGCGGGAGACCGGGGTTCGATTCCCCGACGGGGAGGGTGACCCCTTTTGAAGGGGGGACCAAGAAATCCCTGGCCTGCCGGCCACATGCCTTGCATTCTCTTTCGACGGCCACTTCCCTTCGCACCCCGCACTGATGACTTTCACCTCCAGAGAGATAGTTACCTCGCAAGGACACGCTCGCCCTAGCCAAAGCCTCCCCCGGGACCTGCACGTGGGGGCACGTTTCAGAGCGGCAAAGGGAAATAGGCTGGCCAGGGCCATGAGGACAATGGCCCAGACAAACGGGGAGGCACTTGGTCCAGGGGTGGAGGAAGACAGAAAAAGGGACAGGCATGGGATTGGCTTCCTCTCTTTTTTCCTTTGCTCAGCATTTGACCTGTGACTGTAATGGGGAGACTTGAGAAAGACCTGTGGCCGCCGGCGAGGTAGGTGGCCGCCCCGAGAGCGCAGAGCTGAGCATTTTCCGCTGGGTTGCTAGCCTGCACCTCTAGCGCCTGGCCGTGATCGTATAGTGGTTAGTACTCTGCGCCGTGGCCGCAGCAACCTCGGTTCGAATCCAGGTCATGGCATTGCTTTTTGGTGGGGAGGGGCTATCCTGCAGCACGCCTCGTGGCTCAGTCTGATGGCGTCCGTTTGCAAAGAGAGCCATCAGCCGGTCCTCAGTTTCTGCTTGGTAATGGCAAGTCAGTGGGGTCCATCGGTCAGAAAAAGATTACCAGGACTTCTTGCTGGGCGCCAGGGTCTAAAAGCAGCGCTTTCCCTCCTGGAAAGGGCTGTGTTTCGAATGTCCGTCCAGTGAGCGTTGAAGGGAAGGATCTGCGTGCCTGGGAAGCTGCGTCCCTTCAGAGGCGCTTGAGAAGCCAAAGGGGCCGTGGGTGAGTTTGTGATGAGGTGAGTGTGAAGTGTGGAAGGGGGAGGGTGGCAAGAGGAGGTTTTGAGAGGAAAAAAGGTGCTGCTGAGCTGGTAGGGGAGGGCAAGGTCCCAGGCGGGTGTTGTGTGAGGAGCTGTGTAGGCCCGAAAAGGCGTCCTGCTGGGCAAGGGCAGGTGAGGAGGGCCAGGGCTGTTGCTGCGACCAAAGCCTTTGGGAAGCACAAGAGGGCCAGGGGTGTTGTTGCCTGCTGGGGCCCATGCGACGGTGTAGGTGTCGCTGACCATAGCGGGTCTGTGGGAGCTAGGGTCACTCATCATGCCCCTTTCCTCGTTAGTATAGTGGTGAGTATCCCTGCCTGTCACGCGGAAGACCGGGGTTCGATTCCCTGACGGGGAGAGTGACCCCTTTTGAAGGGGGGACAAAGAAATCCCTGGCCTGTCCGCCACATGCCTTGCATTCTCTTTCGACGGCCACTTCCCTTCGCACCCCGCACTGATGACTTTCACCTCCAGAGAGACAGTTACCTCGCAAGGACACGCTCGCCCTAGCCAAAGCCTCCCCCGGGGCCTGCACGTGGGGGCACGTTTCAGAGCGGCAAAGGGAAATAGGCTGGCCAGGGCCATGAGGACAATGGCCCAGACAAACGGGGAGGCACTTGGTCCAGGGGTGGAGGAAGACAGAAAAAGGGACAGGCATGGGATTGGCTTCCTCTCTTTTTTCCTTTGCTCAGCATTTGACCTGTGACTGTAATGGGGAGACTTGAGAAAGACCTGTGGCCGCCGGCGAGGTAGGTGGCCGCCCCGAGAGCGCAGAGCTGAGCATTTTCCACTGGGCTGCTAGCCTGCACCTCTAGCGCCTGGCCGTGATCGTATAGTGGTTAGTACTCTGCGCCGTGGCCGCAGCAACCTCGCTTCGAATCCGGGTCACGGCATTGCTTTTTGGTGGGGAGGGGCTATCCTGCAGCACGCCTCGTGGCTCACTCTGATGGCGTCCGTTTGCAAAGAGAGCCATCAGCCGGTCCTCAGTTTCTGCTTGGTAAAGGCAAGTCAGTGGGGTCCATCGGTCAGAAAAAGAGTCCCAGGACTTCTTGCTGGGCGCCAGGGTCCAAAAGCAGCGCATTCCCTCCTGGAAAGGGCTGTGTTTCGAATGTCCGTCCAGTGAGCGTTGAAGGGAAGGATCTGCGTGCCTGGGAAGCTGCGTCCCTCCAGAGGCGCTTGAGAAGCCAAAGGGGCTGTGGGTGAGTTTGTGATGAGGTGAGTGTGAAGTGTGGAAGGGGGAGGGTGGCAAGAGGAGGTTTTGAGAGGAAAAAAGGTGCTGCTGAGCTGGTAGGGGAGGGCAAGGTCCCAGGCGGGTGTTGTGTGAGGAGCTGTGTAGGCCCGAAAAGGCGTCCTGCTGGGCAAGGGCAGGTGAGGAGGGCCAGGGCTGTTGCTGCGGCCAAAGCCTTTGGGAAGCATAAGAGGGCCAGGGGTGTTGTTGCCTGCTGGGGCCCATGTGACGGTGTAGGTGTACGCTGACCATAGCTGGTCTGTGGGAGCTGGGGCCGCTCATCATGCCCCTTTCCTCGTTAGTATAGTGGTGAGTATCCCTGCCTGTCATGCGGGAGACCGGGGTTCGATTCCCCGACGGGGAGGGTGACCCCTTTTGAAGGGGGGACCAAGAAATCCCTGGCCTGCCGGCCACATGCCTTGCATTCTCTTTCGACGGCCACTTCCCTTCGCACCCCGCACTGATGACTTTCACCTCCAGAGAGATAGTTACCTCGCAAGGACACGCTCGCCCTAGCCAAAGCCTCCCCCGGGACCTGCACGTGGGGGCACGTTTCAGAGCGGCAAAGGGAAATAGGCTGGCCAGGGCCATGAGGACAATGGCCCAGACAAACGGGGAGGCACTTGGTCCAGGGGTGGAGGAAGACAGAAAAAGGGACAGGCATGGGATTGGCTTCCTCTCTTTTTTCCTTTGCTCAGCATTTGACCTGTGACTGTAATGGGGAGACTTGAGAAAGACCTGTGGCCGCCGGCGAGGTAGGTGGCCGCCTCGAGAGCGCAGAGCTGAGCATTTTCCGCTGGGTTGCTAGCCTGCACCTCTAGCGCCTGGCCGTGATCGTATAGTGGTTAGTACTCTGCGCCGTGGCCGCAGCAACCTCGGTTCGAATCCAGGTCATGGCATTGCTTTTTGGTGGGGAGGGGCTATCCTGCAGCACGCCTCGTGGCTCAGTCTGATGGCGTCCGTTTGCAAAGAGAGCCATCAGCCGGTCCTCAGTTTCTGCTTGGTAATGGCAAGTCAGTGGGGTCCATCGGTCAGAAAAAGATTACCAGGACTTCTTGCTGGGCGCCAGGGTCTAAAAGCAGCGCATTCCCTCCTGGAAAGGGCTGTGTTTCGAATGTCCGTCCAGTGAGCGTTGAAGGGAAGGATCTGCGTGCCTGGGAAGCTGCGTCCCTTCAGAGGCGCTTGAGAAGCCAAAGGGGCCGTGGGTGAGTTTGTGATGAGGTGAGTGTGAAGTGTGGAAGGGGGAGGGTGGCAAGAGGAGGTTTTGAGAGGAAAAAAGGTGCTGCTGAGCTGGTAGGGGAGGGCAAGGTCCCAGGCGGGTGTTGTGTGAGGAGCTGTGTAGGCCCGAAAAGGCGTCCTGCTGGGCAAGGGCAGGTGAGGAGGGCCAGGGCTGTTGCTGCGACCAAAGCCTTTGGGAAGCACAAGAGGGCCAGGGGTGTTGTTGCCTGCTGGGGCCCATGCGACGGTGTAGGTGTACGCTGACCATAGCTGGTCTGTGGGAGCTAGGGTCACTCATCATGCCCCTTTCCTCGTTAGTATAGTGGTGAGTATCCCTGCCTGTCACGCGGAAGACCGGGGTTCGATTCCCTGACGGGGAGAGTGACCCCTTTTGAAGGGGGGACAAAGAAATCCCTGGCCTGTCCGCCACATGCCTTGCATTCTCTTTCGACGGCCACTTCCCTTCGCACCCCGCACTGATGACTTTCACCTCCAGAGAGACAGTTACCTCGCAAGGACACGCTCGCCCTAGCCAAAGCCTCCCCCGGGGCCTGCACGTGGGGGCACGTTTCAGAGCGGCAAAGGGAAATAGGCTGGCCAGGGCCATGAGGACAATGGCCCAGAGAAACGGGGAGGCACTTGGTCCAGGGGTGGAGGAAGACAGAAAAAGGGACAGGCATGGGACTGGCTTCCTCTCTTTTTTCCTTTGCTCAGCATTTGACCTGTGACTGTAATGGGGAGACTTGAGAAAGACCTGTGGCCGCCGGCGAGGTAGGTGGCCGCCCCGAGAGCGCAGAGCTGAGTATTTTCCGCTGGGCTGCTAGCCTGCACCTCCAGTGCCTGGCCGTGATCTTATAGTGGTTAGTACTGTGTGCCGTGGCCGCAGCAACCTCGGTTCGAATCTGGGTAACGGCGTTGCTTTTTGGTGGGGAGGGGCTATCCTGCAGCACGCCTCGTGGCTCAGTCTGATGGCGTCCGTTTGCAAAGAGAGCCATCAGCCGGTCCTCAGTTTCTGCTTGGTAAAGGCAAGTCAGTGGGGTCCATCGGTCAGAAAAAGAGTCCCAGGACTTCTTGCTGGGCGCCAGGGTCCAAAAGCAGCGCATTCCCTCCTGGAAAGGGCTGTGTTTCGATCGTCCATCCAGTGAGCGTTGAAGGGAAGGATCTGCGTGCCAGGGAAGCTGCGTCCCTTCAGAGGCTCTTGAGAAGCCAAAGGGGCCGTGGGTGAGTTTGTGATGAGGTGAGTGTGAAGTGTGGAAGGGGGAGGGTGGCAAGAGGAGGTTTTGAGAGGAAAAAAGGTGCTGCTGAGCTGGTAGGGGAGGGCAAGGTCCCAGGCGGGTGTTGTGTGAGGAGCTGTGTAGGCCCGAAAAGGCATCCTGCTGGGCAAGAGCAGATGAGGAGGGCCAGGGCTGTTGCTGTGGCCAAAGCCTTTGGGAAGCACAAGAGGGCCAGGGGTGTTGTTGCCTGCTGGGGCCCATGCGACGGTGTAGGTGTACGCTGACCATAGCTGGTTTGTGGGAGCTGGGGCCGCTCATTATGCCCCTTTCCTCGTTAGTATAGTGGTGAGTATCCCCGCCTGTCACGCGGGAGACCGTGGTTCGATTCCCTGATGGGGAGGGTGAACCCTTTTGAAGGGGGGACAAAGAAATCCCTGGCCTGCCCGCCACATGCCTTGCATTCTCTTTCGACGGCCACTTCCCTTCGCACCCCGCACTGATGACTTTCACCTCCAGAGAGACAGTTACCTCGCAAGGACACGCTCGCCCTAGCCAAAGCCTCCCCCGGGGCCTGCACGTGGGGGCACGTTTCAGAGCGGCAAAGGGAAATAGGCTGGCCAGGGCCATGAGGACAATGGCCCAGACAAACGGGGAGGGACTTGGTCCAGGGGTGGAGGAAGACAGAAAAAGGGACAGGCATGGGATTGGCTTCCTCTCTTTTTTCCTTTGCTCAGCATTTGACCTGTGACTGTAATGGGGAGACTTGAGAAAGACCTGTGGCCGCCGGCGAGGTAGGTGGCCGCCCCGAGAGCGCAGAGCTGAGCATTTTCCGCTGGGCTGCTAGCCTGCACCTCCAGCACCTGGCCGTGATCGTATAGTGGTTAGTACTCTGCGCCGTGGCCGCAGCAACCTCGGTTCGAATCCGGGTCACGGCATTGCTTTTTGGTGGGGAGGGGCTATCCTGCAGCACGCCTCGTGGCTCAGTCTGATGGCGTCCGTTTGCAAAGAGAGTCATCCGTAGACTTGTTTTATATTCCACAGTCGACATGATGGCTCTGTTCAGTGACCGGTAAAGATCCCGGAGTTCCCATTCTGTGTATCTTACTAAAACTAAATTTTAGCTATTCTGTTTCCACGTTTTAAACTTTGGATTATAGGTTTTAGTACCTTTATCTCCATTGCTATTTACTATCGGTCCTTTTATAGAATGGTTTTAAATGCATAGAATAAATATTTAATAAATGGATTAAATTCTATTTTAAATTATTAGTTGATTTTTTAAACTACTGGATGTGGATGCGAATGCAGACTGGCCGCTTATAGTAAACAGGAAAGGGCAGGTAGTCGCGCCTGTACAGAAATAGCCAAACTCTTCATCAGTGAAGGTAAATGGTGGGAGTAACTATGACTATGACTCTCTCCGTGACTATCCATGCGTCTCTGGACCCTCCCAGATGTCGAGCCCGGAGACTTATGAATACCTGAGGGTTGTGGTGGATTGAGAATCTGGAGAAGTGGATAAGGGGCCGATGGGGCAATCTCTGCCAAGATCCGAGCCCCCTTCCGCACTCCCGTTAGCGCTTAGCATTATGCTGGCTGGGACCCCTCAGTGAGGAAAGCCTCTGGATGGTAAGTCCTACTGCCACCTCCTCGTGGTGAGAGTCGTTAACCATCTTGGCTAGCCAGGCGGATTGCAGAGCACAAATCCCCAGCCCCAAGAAAATCTGCTCCCCTCGTAAGGGTATTTTCCCCCTGGCAAGGGTAGCCTCCTCCAGATACAGGTTGAATCCCCCTGGTAAGGGTTATTCTCCCCCGGTAAGGGATAGCATCCCCCTCTGAAGGGTTATATCTTTTAGTTATGGATAAAAAAAAGTAATTTACATACCGGATTGGCGCTGGACCAGGTAACCCCCCCCCACTGCCGGCTTTGATGTCCCGGCTGGCAGTGTAAAATATAGTAGGGGAGTGATTCAGGTCGCTGGACCTATGGACAAAATATTTTTAGTGAGTGGATTTATCACAAGCTTGAGAGAGGTGACCTCCCTGTCGAAGACGTAATGGGAGTCGATGAAATTGAATCGCTAGGTGAGGACCAGGCTGAAAGTGATTTAGCATTTTTACCTATAGTTTTTACCAATGATGCTTTTAATACTTTAGATGTGGACAATTTTAAGCCTGGTTTTAAGGATTTAAATGCATTACCAAATAGTAGTTCATGGAAAGAGTTTTTTATTTAGAATATCCCATTGATTGTTTTAGTTTTCCCATTTTCCACAGATTTTAGCTACGTTTGGAAAGTAGGCTAAGCATATTAACGTGGTACACAAAAGTAAGGCCATTCGAGTGGTCTGTAAAAAGGGTGGTAAATCCTCTCAATTCCACAATATAGCTTGCCACTACCCCAAGTGTGTGCCCGGGGAAGTGGATACCCCAGTGATATGCCACACACAGAATCAAGGCCATAAATGGAGGTAGATCCCACATCAGGTACCTGGCAAGATAATACCAAGGACAATGCTACTAAGTGCCAAACTGTGGCATGGAAAATAGGAAAGACACAGAGGATCCGCCCAATTCTCACTACAGAAGTCAAACACAGCATCCAAGGAGACTTTAAAACCTAACAGACTGTCAGATCTTGGCCTCTCTACGAACACCGCTTATGAAGAGGAAGTTGGTGCTGAAGGCTCCAAAGCAGGGACAAACGGAATTAAAGATAACCTCAATGATCATATCAACCACAACACTTCCACTGTTGAGGTGACAGAAGGAACAGGTGTAAATGGAGTACAGGGAAAGATTCTAATACAGCTGCCTAATGATAATCCAGCATGTCCTTTCTGTGGAGATCATGTTGGCAAATCAAATGCTCCAAGCATCCACCTTAAGCGTAATCATGGTGGGAAAGATGTGGAATTCCAATGCTCCTTGTGTAAAAAAAGTGACCCAAAAGGTCCACAGTCTCACATTGCTAAATGTAAAGGGAGAACAGCAGAAGAGCAGCAGGTGACTGGGCTTGTGAAGTATGTGCCAAGCGATTTGACACCAAAATTGGTGTCTCTCAACATAAGAAAGTAACTCCTCCGGCAATACGAAATGAAGAGCGTATCAAAGCCAGTCAACCTAAACAGAACTCACAGTGCAGAAAACACAAGAGTTGTTGGACAGCTGACGAAGAGCAACTCCTCATTGACTTTTACAACATTTTAGGGCAAAAGATGCATAAGTATTGTGATCGCAGAGCACATTAAAACCAAAACTGCTAAATAAATAAATAAGTGAAAAATGGCAATTCCTGGGCCTCCATAAAAAAACCAAACTGAGGACAGCTGACCCAAGACCTGGAGCAAAAACATGCTTTATGGCCGACAAACCCAATATCATCACTGGGCTCAAGGACACCTACATGCGTAAAATAAATGAAAGCCTAATAAACCAAGGCACAGACCAGAAACTCCAAGGTCAGATAAAGTTTGATATGGAAGTTATAAACGCATGGGGGACTGGAAACTCCAATTTCAGATCCCTTGTTGAATCCACCTCCATTGACATCCTCTCTTCCTTCCTAACAAAAAGCACCTGAGCCGAAGAATAGATGGAACAAAATGGCCACAAACAAAAAGAGAGGAAAGAAAAAGGCTTGGATGAAAAAGAAGGGGAGCAGCACAAAAAGGAACCTACAAAAGATACCCATATCTATTTGAAAATGACAGATGCAAGCTCGCCTCTATCATCCTTGATCCTGCTAGCAGAAGTCCTCCAGGTATACAAGGACAAATGGGAGACCCAAACACCCTTTGAAGGACTAGGCCAGTTCAGATCTCATGCTACTGCCGACAACTCTGCTTTCAACATCTTAATTTTGTGTAAAGAAATCATTAAGAACATGAGAGATGAACAGGAACTCAGCTCCAGGACCTGACAAGGTCAGTTTGAGGGACTTAGACCTTGAAGGCCACATGCTGGTTGGACTATTCAACACATAGTTGATTACAGGTTTAATACCTGATGGTATAAAATAATGCCGTTCCTATTGATCCTGAAAACAGAAGACTCCGAGGTGCTGAAAGATCTGGGAAATTGGAAGCCTCTTACCATCGGATGGGTCTACAGTGCTACAGCTTTTCCCAAGAATACTAATGAACAGATTGACAAAAGCATGCCCATTAAATGCACATCAAAGAGGATTTATCGCTGCACCAGGCTGCTCGGAGAACCTCAACATTCTCCATACCATAACAAAGCAAGCCAAAAAGAACAAAAGCCACTAGGAGTTGTGTTCATAGACAAAACGTGTCTCAGTATCCCACGACCATATTATGTGAGTACTACGGGAAAGGGGCCTGGATCAGCACATTGTTGACATAATTTGTGACTCCTATAAGAACATCCATACCCGCATGGAAGTAGGGAAGGAGTTCAGCCCAGCCATTGAAATAAAAACTGGCATACAACAAGGAGACCCTATGTCACCACTGCTATTCAATTTCGCACTAGATCCTCTAATCTCAGCATTAGAGAAGGCTGGTCTGGGATTCCCATATGGGACACAAAAGATTACAACACTTGTCTTTGCAGAGGATCTAGTCATGCTAAGTGACACTTGAGAAGGTATGAATGCAAACATCGAAATACTAGAAGCCTTCTGCAGGCTGTCTGGTCTGGTCTCAAAGTGCAAGCTGTGAAAGTAGAATTAATTATATTACAAAAATAGATAGGATTAAAGAAATGCTGTCTGTACCTTTAAGGAAAATCGCTGGAATGCTGGAGTCCAGGTGTCAGGAATACAGACATTAACATAGAACAATTGCACTGTTTAAGGGCAATTGGTGAAGCATTAGCCTTAGATCCGTAGGAGTTAGTAAGGAAGTAGGATATGCATGCTATGCCCCAGGTGAATTTTGCTGTTTTTCTTTCTTTGTCCCTTTGTTTGATTCCCGCTCTTTTATCATCTGTATAAATAAGACTGTTTGGGTCTTGCATGGCCACTCACATTATCTAAGTGTTATTGGCGGAGCGCTGCGCTAATAAAAACAGAGTGGTCTGACAAATTGTGAGTCTTGATTCTAACTTTGACAAAGCTAAGAAATGCTACGGATTCTTCCTGAGCCCAACTGATGACTCATTTACTGTCAATAACTGTGAAGCCTGGAAAATCAACAAGGATGGGCTGAATATGATCATACCGGGTGAGTCTGAGAAATACCTGGTACTTAAGGTTCACCCATGGATTGGGTTTTCCAAACCGGCATCATCAGAAAAGCTTGACACTTGGCTTGAAAGAATAATTAATAAAGTCCCACTAAGACCTTCACAAAAATGGATTATGCTAAACACATTTACAGTACCGAGGATCATTTATCTAGCTGAGTACACCAATTGTAAAAAGACCTTACTATCTTCCCTGGATGACAACATTAGGAATGCTGTGAATCAGTAGCTCCATCTACCAACAGACACCTGTAATAGCTTCATTTATGCCAGATCCAGAGATGGTGGACTGGGAGTGATGAAACTCGCTTGTTTCGTCCCTTCTATTCAGGCAAGGTGGTTACACAGAATTGCATATTTGGAAGATAAAATAATTCAGTGTATTGCATTGGCAAGCAATATAGAAGAAGAATTTCAAAATCTCTGGGTGGCTGCCAGTGAGGAATGAGGAAGAGATAACTGTGATAACACACCCAGTCTTTGACTACAGACTACCACATCATGTCTTGGAACTTCTCAACGAGTGGGAGAAACTGGCTCCTAATAATACATTTTTTATACACACACACACACAGGAGAGATGCAGAATTATCCCAGTGGAAAAATCTACCATGCTAAGGCAGTGGAGTTGAACACTTTTATGATGATTCAATCAGCAATGCTTGGTTGAAATTTCATTGTGGGTTCTCAGAACATCAATTTCTGACAGCCCTCAAACTCAGATCAAAGATGCATCCCACCATAGAATACCTAGGACGTGGCAAGCATAATCAAACTGTGAATTGCAGGCACTGCTCTGCCTCTTACGAATCGTTAGCTCACATTTTAGGACAATGTCCTGCAGTCCAGGGTACCTGCATACGAAGACATAAACTGTGATACACTGAAGCGGGAAGCCCGTGAATTGAAATGGGTGATTTATGAAGAACCTCACTTACACACTGCTGAGAATGTGAGGCATTTTAAAACAATGACAAATCAGATTAAAGAACTGACTGGGGCCAATGAAGTCAAATACTATGGTTTCCCTCTAGGAGCAAGAGGGAAATGGCTGAAGATCAATGCGAAAGTCCTTTCAGCCTGGGCATGCCAGAAAACCAACAAGGAAGAACTGCCAGGCTTTTTAGTCAAAGGGCTCTATTGTATTCCCTAGATATTATTAATACCTTTGTTAGCATGGGAGAGAATAAATAAAACCACTGTTGCATGAAGTTCTGTCCCTCATGTGCAGACTTTCCTTTCTCTTGACCGATCTGTTATTCAAACTATATACCCCCCACCTTCCATGGGAATCTTGTAAGGATTATAATAATTCATGACCACTCACACTGGACACGGCACCTGTCAGGCTCGGCTAGGCATGAGGGGCCAGTCCCTGATTGTCGCGCAAGAAATTTTTCTAAGTCCCCATTCAGCCACCAGGTCAACCCCAGTCCTGCAGTTTTGGGGGTTGTGGGCCCCCCATGGAGGAGGCTGCACACCTGCTATCCAGGCCGGCCAGGCCAGGCCTCACCTGGGGGACTGTTAGAGGATTTGGGGTGGCTCTATGGGCCAGCAGCTGGGCATAGAGGGTCCTAGCAATTCCAGGCGTGTCCGCCCCAGGGCCAGGGGTGCCTCCTGCAACCTCAGAGGCTGTGGGTCCCTGGTGGAGGAAGCTGGGGGGAGCTGGACACCCACTGCCCAGCCTGCTAGGCCAGGCCTTGCCAGGGTGGCTGCTGGAGGATTTGGGGTGGTTCTGCGAGCCAGTGGCTGGGTGCAGGGGGGAGTCAGAGCAACTGATACTGATCAGATCAAGCAGTTCTGCAGTGCTCCAAGCAGGACAGCGTTTGCTGTGTGGAGCCCCAATGGTCAGCTGGGAAGATGGGATGAGACTACTCCATGCTGAGCAAACAGGAAGGGGAATTTCAAAAATTCCTGGACCTTTAAAGGGGGAGGGGCGGAAGGTGTTTACCCGGCTGCAGGGCAGCGGAGTTGAAACTGCTGACTACAGGGGTCAGGACAGGCATTGAGAGACGCCTCCCAGAGGCCAACCAGAGCACTAAAATAAAGCACAGTGTCTACACTAGCACTTTGGTGACAAAACTTTTGCATAAAAACCCTTACGACTCCCATCAAAGTGGTTTTATCATGTCGCTGAAACTGAGGAGTTCCATCACCGAAAGCGGATTTGCACCTCTGTAGACAAGGCTTAGGTGCAGCATGGGAGAATGACATTTGTTATCTGGCCAATAGAAGTCAGTTTTATTGCCTTAAAATTTCAGAAAAAAAATTCAGACCCAAGCCATGTGCGGTGGGGAGACTGGTGGGGGTTTCTTTGGTTTTGTTTTCTCATTTTAAATGTCTTTGTTCATTTTGATGGGGAAAATGTTTGTAGAAAGCCAAGAAAAATTAAAAATGTGCACAGGAGTGAGCGGGTTTCTGAGCGCCAGGGTAGGGGTGGAGAGTTACATGCAGGGGGTTTAAGGGATAAACGAGAGGCTTTGCTGCAGCACAGAGAGATTTTGCAGTTTCATTTTTCCCAAGTGACAAGTTCCCTCATTGCCCCCTTGCTGCTGCTGCCCCAGCTCAGACCCCATGGTCACCCCTAGCTGTAGTTCAGTAGGCTCTCAAACCTTATTAGACATCAGAGAATCAACACAGGGAGCGACCCGATGACTGCTGTGAATGCGGACAATCCTTTGCTCGGCTCTCAATCCTTAGTAATCATCAGAGGATTCACACAAGGGAGAAACCCTATGGATGCTCCGGGTGTGGGAAACAGTTCTGTCAGAGCTCAGCCCTTATTTGTCATCCGAGAAGCTGCAAGGGAGTTAAAGACCATAAAAACCTTGTCTAGATTTTGTTTTCCTTTTGCTAATTCCCACATACTGAACTTTGAGGCACCATTTGTCACTGTGATGTCTCAACTCCCTCACCTGAGTTGTTTGCTTTTCACTTTTGCAGCTCACCTTTCCTTGGGATGAGTCCCACACTCTTTTTCATCACCTCCTTTGTGCTATGTCATGGAGGTGGGTGTCCCTCCAATAGGAATGTCCATCAGCTCCAGGGAGGGTGAACCAGGAGTGACTTTAACTAGGTACATGAAGGTGAAATGTACCTGGATCTTGAATGCACCAGGATTTGCCATGGAGTTAGCTAGCTTGAGTTCACTATCCTGATATAAAAGCAGAGATAAAAGTGTGGGGGGAAAAGGCAGCCTCCAGCTGCTATGATATTCCAGGCAGGACTGAATCTCCATTAGACAAAGCTTAAAGAACAGAATGACCGGAAGTCATTCCCATTTTTGCCCAGGCGCCCCCGGCCAACCTCAGCGAGGCCAGCCAGGAGCACTCACAGGATGATGATGATGGATAACAGTCATATTGCACTGTCTGCCATCGGGGAAGGGAAGGGGATGCTGCTGTGTAGCGCTGCAGCACCGCGTCTGCCAGCAGCATCCGGTGACATTGAAAAAAGGTGAGAAACGATTTGCCTCTCTTTTCTTTCACGGAAGGAGAGGCTGACGACATATACCCTGAACCACGCATGACAAAGTTTTTGACCCTTCAGGCTTCGGGAGCTCAGCCAAGAATGCAAATAGTTTTTGGAGAGTGCGGAACTGTGGGATAGCTCGAATCCTCAGTCCCCCCCCCTCCCTCCATGGGCGGCCATTTGATTCTTTGTCTTTCCGTTACGCTCGTCTCAGTTCCTTAAGTTTCACGCAGCACTGTGTTCAGTCTCTATTGTGGCCTCTGTCTATCATAGCTTTGGAGATTTTTTCAAATGCTTTGGCATTTTGTCTTTTGGAACGGAGTTCTGATAGAATAGATTCATCTCCCCATACAGAGATCAGCTTCAGTATCTCCTGACGGTCCATGCTGGAGCTCTTGTTTGATTCCGGGACTGCATGGTCACCTGTGCTGATCGGCGCTCCATGCTGGGCAACAGGAAATGAAATTCAAAAGTTCGTGGGGCTTTTCCTGTCTACCTGGCCAGTGCATCCGAGTTCAGATTGCTGTCCAGAGCGGTCACAATGGTGCACTGTGGGATAGCACTCGGAGGCCAATACTGTCGAATTGCGGCCACACTAACCCTAATTCGAAATGGCAATACCGATTTCAGCGCTACTCCCCTCGTCAGGGAGGAGTACAGATATTGATTTTAAGAGCCCTTTATATCGAAGTAAAGGGCTTCGTTGTGTGGACGGGTGCAGGGTTAATTCGGTTTAACGCTGCTAAATTCGAGATAAACTCGTAGTGTAGACCAGGCCCCACACTCAACACACATGTTATTTCTCTCTCCCCTGGGGATTCTCTGCTGGGCCGTGGTTTCCTTGAGAAGTCTGAGTTCTCCGATAATAAACAGAATAACCAACCTTCTGCATTGCCTGGTTTCCCTGCCACCTCTCTGGAATGTGCTGACTCTCACAGGCTTTTCCTGATCACAACTCCTGGACACACTCCCTTTGCATCTTTGCAATAGTGTGCCATGTGGTTCCACTTCCTCATCATCTTCCTGCTGAGAATTCTGCTCCATGGTCTCACTCACCAGCCCAGCACCTGCTGGGACACAGAAAGAAAAACCATCACAAACAGGAATGGAAAAGGGGAGAACAAACTGGAAGAACAGCTGGAGATGAAAAAAAATCAGGGACTGAAGTTCCCCAAACTCTTCCCCAAAGGGGAGAGAGGAAGAGATGAATTCTTCAGCCAGTTGCCACCCAAATACTCAGGCAGAACGAAGTGCAGGGAGGGAGCTACTGCCAGGAGTTAGTCAGAATGGATAGGAAGTAGGGCTGTCAATTCATTGCAGTTAAACCAGCCTGAGAAAGAGCCAGAATTTACCAATGTACATTGCCAAAGAGCCACAGCAATACATCAGCAGCACCCCCATAAGCTTCCTCCCCCAAGCTCCCAGCACCTCCCACCAACGGATCAGTGCCCCCCCACCCTCCCCACACCTCCCCCTCAGCGGGTTTGTGGCCTGCAGGAGGCTCTGGGGGGCCGGAGGAGGAGACAGGGCAGGGCCGGCGCAGGGAGGGGCAGGAAGGAGTGGAGTGGGTGCAGGGCCTGTAGCAGAGCCAGGGGTTGAGCAGTGAGCACCCCCAGCACATTGGAAAGTTGGCACCTGTAGCTCCAGCCCCAGAGTCGGTGCCTGTACAAGGAGCCGCATGTTAACTTCTGAAGAGCCGCATGTGGCTCCGGAGCCACAGGTTGGCCACCTCTGGTCTAGATAATACTTAGTCCTGCCATGAGTGTAGGGGACTGGACTAGGTGACCTCTCTAGGTCCCTTCCAGTCCTATGATTCTATAAACTACATTAAAGCACAGTTAAGGTTGCCTAGTGCTGCCTCTGCCCTTCCAGTATGTGGAGAGTGGTGAAAGTTAAACATCTGAGAACCAGTAAATGAAGAACTACCCACCACACCTGCAAAGGAAGCTTAGCTCTGCCCCTATTCCCTAACCTTGGGGCTAGCAAATGTCACTGGGAATAGGTCAGTAAGGGTGGAGCAACGGTTTACCAACTAACCGGGGAAATTTGGCACTTCCATCTCTTGAAGTCTGCAACTCAACACTGGATGCCTTTCTGGAAGATATTTTCATCAAAACACAAGCTATTCAGCTCACTACAATGGTAACTGGATGAAAGTGTATGGCTTGTATTATATGGAAGGTCAGACTAGATGACCTAATAGTATCTCCTGGCCTTAAAATGTACTGATCAATGATCAATAGAAGGAAGACTAAGAACATGCCATTATTTGTGTTGCGTCAGCTGTAGTTTTACATGAACAGTGGAGGGAACAGTTGGAGCAACTTGGCAGAGCTGGGACTGTGATAAGAAGAGAGGTGCGTGTGAATCTCGAAGGAACAGGTATTCCTCATGTCAGTGCTTAGTGTTGTAGGTTGTGTCAATGAAGGTGCACAAGGGTGTGTTCTTGTCACGAGGGTTGTCAGCATTCTGGTGGCATATGTGCTAATGGCCTCCAATACTCAATGAGGTAAGTGAAGGAATCCTGAGTGCGAGGGTAAAGGGGTGGTGACATTAGGAAAGTCTGAGATGGATAGTGAGCAGCAGACTCAGTGTTTGAGTGCAGGCCAAGCGCAGGTAGCTTCTGTTCCCTGCACTGGACCTAACCAAGTTTTGCCTTAGCAAAGAGAAGGTGTTGGGCTTTGTGTTATCCTGTTCCTGAGTGTTGTGTGGCGGGGGGCGGCGGCAAAGTGCTAGTAGGTCTCATTGGCCTGTTGGAGTGTTACTGAAACAGGGCAGAGTAGAGGTCGCATTGTGGGGTCTTGTGAACCTCAACTCTTCCTTCTCCTTCTAATAACCGAGGGGACAGGAATCCTTACCCAGCGAGGTCATGTTCTCATAGTTCTCCTTCATGACATCTCTGTGGACAGCTCTCTGAGCGGGGTCCAGCAGAGCCAACTCTTCTTCGGTGAAATACACAGCCACCTCCTCGAAGGCCATTGGCCCCTGAAAGAGCAAGAGCCCCTCACTCAGTACCTGCTGCCTACTGACAACCCCACTGCTCATAGGGGAGGGGCCAATCACTTGGAAGCTGTGGGAGGCAGGCAGGCAGCATAGTTCCACCCATACCCCATCACAGGACAGCAGCCAGGAAGCATCAAGGGGAGGGAAGACAAAGAGCACCCCCACTCCTCCCAGCAGAGAGAGGGGGCAGGAGTCTTCCCATTCCTCACTCACCTACTAGCCAGAGGCTGGGACAGGAGATGGAGCCCGCAGCAGGGTCCAGGGACAGCTCCCTGGTGTGAATGGCAACACCCTCCTCATTGCCAGCAGCCGGATGGGAGGGGATGGGGTGTCTCCCCTGGCCTCACTGGTGGGTGCCCCTTTAGATCTCACAGCTGCCTCTGGCTAGTAGGTTCAGGCTCCAGTACTGAAGTCTGGTAAGTTTCCCTAGCCCCATACGGGGGGGGGGGTGTTTCCTGCTTGACTAGTTAGGGAATTCCCACCCACAAACCATAGGGGGCTGGTGCTGGGATCTAGGCACCACAGTAAACAAATCTCGGCAGATTTATCACACCCTGTCCCCTCCCTTCCTCCACCTTGTGGCTTTCCTGCCCCCTCCCGCTTCCAGACCAGCCCCCTCGGACGTGCCCACTGTGACGTTACTGACATGAACTGTGACCGTATAGATCACCGCTGCAACCAGGGGCCTATGGCTGCACCAGGTCTTGTACAGGGGAGGCCCAGTGGGGTGTCTACGGAAAGGTTGTAGTTTGCTGGTTATGATTATGCTGCCTGTATGTGTGTATCATTTTTGTATTTGAAGTTATGAATATTGGCCATGCACTTGTATCTCAATGTGTTTCATCCTAAGTAGCCTCAGTGAAGCGTTTGGTCAGTTTCTTGAGAACGGGCACTCAGGCCTTGGCTACACTTGCGAGTTATAGTGCAATAAAGCCGCCCACAGCGCTGTAACTCACTCCCCGTCCACACTGGCAAGGCACATGCAGCGCTGCATCTCCATGGCTACAGCGCTGCAGGTACTCCGCCTCCCCGAGAGGAATAACAGCTGCTGCGGAGTGGCTGAGACGCTGCCGCTCCAGTGTAAACAGGGAGTAACCTTATTACGCAGTGATTGACCTCCAGAAACTCCCCATAATCCTTTTAAGTGAAGGTTCCTCTCCTTGTTTTGTTGTGATGCCTCTCTTTGTTTTGTTGTGAACTCCGGGCTCCGGGAGCTGCTTGTCAAAAAACCAAACAGCTCCTGTTTGCTGTGAATGAGTAGAGGGAGGCAGGGGGGCTCCCTTTGGAACGCCCACAGCTAATGTTTGCTTGAAGAGAGAGGCAGCGCGGGGGAGGAGGGAAGGGGGTTGGAGGGAAGCTGCTTATCTGGTCTGTGAGAAAAAAACAAACAGCTGCTGTTTGCTTTCAGTGAGAGAGGGGTGGAGGAGGGAGGGGGTCGGAACTTGCAAGGCAGGGTGCTGACACTCTCAGCAGTCCAAAACCCCACTCTCTCCCACCACGCTCCCTCTCACACTCCACCCACCCCCCTTTTGAAAAGCACATTGCAGCCACTTGAATGCTGGGATAGCTGCCCATAATGCACCGCTCCCAATGCCGCTGCAAATGTGGCCACACCAGTGTGCTGTCAGCTGTCCGTGTGGACAGACTGCAGCGCTTTCCCTACTCAGCTGTACGAAGGCAGGTTTAACTCCCAGTGCTGTACAGCTGCAAGTGTAGCCATACCCTGAGTGTCTGTGTGAGAAGTAACCCTGGACCAGCAGCCCTGACTCCAGCAGCCTGCCTCTCACACCCCAAGCACATTCTGGTTTGGGGGGAGTAGGCTCAGTGTTTGTAGAGAAGGGCAGGGGTAGGAACCTTCTGTTCATTATGCCGGACCTAACCCCCAGTTTCACTTGAGCAAACACAGGCTATTTGACACTGTGCAATACTGCTCCTGTGCTCTGTTCCCAAAGTGTTCTGCAGTGGGGGGGAAGGGAGGGTCCTCTGTGGCATATTGGGGTGATGCTGAAACAGGCCGGAGCAGAGGTAGCATTGCGGGGCTGGCATGAACCTTATCTCTTAATTTCCCTACCAAGGAGGAAGGAGATTGGAATCCTTACCCAGCAAGGTCACGTCTCCTGCATGACGTCTCTGCAGAGGGCTCTCTGAGCAGGGTCCAGCAGAGCCCACTCTTCCCTGGTGAAATAACAGCCACCTCCTCATAAGTCACTGGCCTCTGAAAGAGCAAGAGTCCAACACTCAGTACCTGCTGCCCCACTCACAGCCCCACTATTTGTGGGGCAGAGGAGCCCATCAAAGGGAAGCTCTGGGTGGACTGCAGTCAACAGAGTCCAACCCCCACCCTGCTCAGAGCATCCAGGAAACACCAGGGTGAGGGGGATGAAGAAAGAGCCCCTTATCTCTCCCAGCAGATCCATCACACACCTACTAGCCACAGACCGATACAGGAGATGGAGCCCCTAGCCGGGTCCAAGAAGAGTTCCCTGGTAGGAAGCCCAACACCCTCCCCATTGTGAGGAGCTGAATATGACGGGAGGAATCTCCCTAAGCCTGACTGGTGGGTGCCCCTTCATATCTCACAGCAGCCGCTGGTTAGTCAGGTCAGGCTCCAGCACTGGGAGTCTGGTCAGTTTTCCTAGCTCCGTGTAGGTGGGTTATTTTCTGTTTAACCAATTAGGGCATTTCCACCTCCGAACCTTATGGGTCTGTTCCCAGAATCTAGGCTCCTTATTAAACAACTCCCAGCAGGTTTGCCACACTCTGTCCTCCTCCCTTTCCCACCCTGTGCATTTCCTGCCCCGCTCCAACCTCCAAACCAGACTGTGCAAACCTTCCCATCTCCAGTGTATTTGCTGTCCCTCTCCCTCCTCCAGGAACCCACCAGCCGCCCCCCGATAATCCCTACCTGAACAGGCTCCTCTGCAGCCATTTCTCTCCCCTGTCCCATGGGAGTATGGGATGAGCTGGAGTGAAACATGGACGTCATTCTGCAGCCTGGGAGGGTGAGAAGGGCAGTTGTGGGGGTTACAGAACAGGCTTTAGTTAATTTCACACCATGATTCCCCCAGGCCCTTTCCCGGCAGACAGACATCCTAGATTCTGCCATCCTGGGAAATGCTCAATCTCTTTATTACAGTGTAGACCTGGCCCCTCCTGTCAGGCTAAGCCTAGAGAGAGATTTTTAACCTCCCTTCTCCCTCCCCCCATCCCATAACAAAGTCTCTGAACACAAGGCTAGAAAAGAGCAGAACCCAAGGAGTCACTGTGGGGGATTCCCTTGGACACTGACCTCATGGCAGCCACACACCAGCAGGAGGGATATGGAGTCAGGAACTGGATTTTCCTCTGTCTGATCCTCATCTTTTCCACAGGAAAGTGACTGTATCCAGGGTGCAGTAATACACCTGCCTGGGCAGATAACAGATCTGGAAATCTCTCTCACAACTCCTTCGCTCCCATGGCCACTTTCTCTCTCTTTCCCCTTCTCTCTCCTTTTCCCTGTCCCCTCTCCCTGCCCGTCTGGTAGGAAAGTCCCATTCCTGGGTAGTTTGCTCCCCCATGGCTGGATTTGCTCCTGCAATTGCTAATGGGAGGAGAAATGACCGGGGGGGGGGCGCTATTTGTGTGGTCTCATTTTAAGGCCAGACCCAGCATTTTCCCTTTGTTTCCTTCAGTTACTTGGAATGTTTGGCTCAGAACTTAGTACTAACAGGGCTACTCTAGGGGGCTAGGACCAGCTGCAGAAAGTCATCCCCTGAGCCAGGCAGAGAAGCTTTAATTAAGGTCACTTCCCAGCACAGAACCCCCACTGGGGGAGCAGCAGCTGCTAAGCCTGGTCTCCCAGATCACAATGGAGGCTGCAGCATCCGACCCAGGAAGCTGATCCCCAATATCCTGAGTAGAGAGGGACAGAGCGTTTGAGCAGCTTCCCTCCTTTAACTCTCTGGGGAGGGCAGCTAATGAGAGCCCCTCCTCACAGGGAGAATTGCTGATCTCATTTGCCCCACTGTCCATCCGGAGTCACTCCTTGTCTTTCCATGCAGTGACGCTGGATTAACAATGGCCTCAATGAAACCAGAATTCAGAAAGAATGAGTCCAGAACGCTGTGGAAGAGACCATTGTGTGGCATTTCTAGCCCCCTTCCCAACTCCCTCACCCCCCAGATCTAGGACAAGGACTGGGGGCACCAATTTTCCAAATGGAACTGAAGTTCCTGCAGTTTTCAAAAGAGGAGAAAAGCAAGATCTGTGATTTCACACTAACAGTGTCTGATAAGTGGACAGAAAGTTATCACAGTGATGGGGCATGTGACTAGGGAATGCCCGGCAGTGTCTGGAGCCAGGACTCTGGCACAAGTTGATCAGAGAGAAGGATCATGGTTAGCAGCAGTTCCCAGAGCCCCCAGCCAGGGGCTCCAGCCAGACCCCAAACAGGGTCCCATCTGGGATGCAGCCCCCCTGAGTCCCTTGCCAGGGGCCCCAGATACCCCTCAAAGCCCCACCGGGCAGGGAATCCCCACCAGACCATGGCTGCCAGGCTGGGAATCCCAAAGAGTTTCCCCCACCAAGAGCCCCCAGCAGCCAGGGACACCCCCCGCCCCCAAGGGAACCCTCCACTGGGAACTCAGTCCCTCACTGTCTGCCTAGGAGCAACCCCCCTCCCCCCCGCCCAGCAGGATCTGCCATGCCATTTGTCTGGGGCCCCCTGATGCTTTACAGTGGGACCCCTCACTCTGCTTGCCTGGCATCTCCTGATCTAGTGCCAGGGATCCCCCCCCCCCCCAGCTCTGTCCCCTGAGCATGGCAACGATCCCAGGAGCCAGCAGGGGAAGCCCCCACAGAGCCCCTGGCACAGCATCAGGCTCCCTCTAACCCCCTGTCCCGCCTCCCCAAGAGACGCCCACCCCGGCTGTTCTGCAGCCAACAGACCCCCAGCGATACCCACCTCCAGGACCCAAAGCCTCAGGGCTGGGCACTTCAGAACCACCCCCCGAAACCCCAAACCTCCAGAACGCACCAGCCTGACTAGGGCACCCCCTGCCCAGTCACCCAGAGGCCTCCCCCTCCCACAATGTCCCTTCAGCTCCAGCTGCAATCTCCCCACACAGACACCCCATCCCCTACCCCAGGAACAGTTACCTCACTGTGTCTGCTAAGTGGATAGAAAGTTATCACTGCCCCCTGCTGGCCAGTCACCCGGGCAGAGGGATCCCTGGGCGGTGCTGCTTTAACAGGAGATGGGAAGGGCAAGAAAGGTCCATGGCCCGTCACTAGCTAATAGTGGCCACAGCTTCGCACTGCGGGAATCGACCCCTCACAGAGACCCTTTGCCATGGGGAGCCGAGAGAGCGGATCATGGGGGGGGGGGGCGAATCTCCCCGGATGTTACAGCCCGAGCGAGACCCCGAGAGAGAAACGGGGCAGAACCGGAGAGACTCTGTGCCGGGGGGGGGGGCGAGAGGCGCAAACAGGGACACCGGCTCACACGGAAGCGGCAGCAGCAGCAGCAGCTTTGTTCTCCCGCCCGCAGCAGGGCTCGCACGGAGCATGCGCAGTTTCAGCTGCTGACCCCTCCCTTACCTGGGCTGGAGAGGGCGGACGCGCCCCCGGGGCAGGCTGGGAGATGTAGTTCCAGACTCTCCCTGGAGCGGAAGTGACGTCAGCGAGGGAGGCGGAGCCAGAGGGTGAACGCGCGCGGATCGCTGCGGTTCTGCCGGGCTCGTGCGGGGCCGTTGGAGCCTCTCCCGGGCCGGAGAAGGGTTTGTGCCGCTGGGGCTCTGGGCATGCGCAGATCGCGGCGGGAGAGACCTTCATTAACCCCCCCCCGGCCCGGCCCGGCCCCGCCCCCGCTGCGGAGCTGCAGCCTCCAGGTCCCGGCGCGAGCCCGGGGGCGGGGCCGGGCGGTGACTCCGCCCCAGTGTCGGGGCGGTGGGGGTCCCGGGGCTGGGAAAGGGGCGGGGAAGTGTCGGTGCAGCCCGGACAAGGCCGGGGAGCCAGTGACCCCGGGAGCAGGAGAGAAAGGGGGCTGAGACCCCTCGGATTTACCGCTGCCCCCTCCGTGGGGACCCCGCCCCCTTTCTCCCTAGAGAGCCACAAGCAGCCCCCAGGGTGACCCCCCCTCCCCCAACCCCTGAGAAGTTCCCTGTCCCCCCCCCCGCGGTTGTGCCCCATGTTCGCTCCCCGTCGCCCGGGTCCAGCGCTCCCGGGGGCTGGGGGGGCTCTGGGGGTGTCTGGGGCCCTGGCCAGGGACTCTGGGGACTGGGGGCCAGGGAAGATCTGGCAGGACCCTGGCTGGGGCTGTGGGGGTGTCTGGGGCCCCGGCTGTGGGGTCTGGGCTCTGGGCACTGGGGGCTGCTGCTAACCCTGATCCTGCTCCCGGATCAGTTTGTGCCACAATCCTGGCTCCAAGCGCAGCCAGGCAGCCCCCAGCCAGGCCCCCTCACCCTGGTAACTTTCTATCGACTTACCAAACACTGTCAGGTGAAATCACAGATTTTGCTTTTCTCCCCTCTTGAAAACTGCAGGAACTTCTGGTCCCGCAGGGAATATTCATCCCCCCCCCCCAAGTCCTTGTCCTAGATCTGGGGGGTGGGAAGGGGGCTAGAAATGCCACACAATGGTCTCTTCCACAGCATTCTGAACTCCTTCCTGAAATCTGGTTTCATTGAGACCATTGTTAATCCAGAGTCACTGCATGGAAAGACAAGGAGTGACTCCAGATGGACAGTGGGGCAAATGAGATCAGCAATTCTCCCTGTGAGGAGGGGTTCTCATTAGCTGCTCTCCCCAGAGAGCTAAAGGAGCGAAGCTGCTCAAACGCTCTGTCCCTCTCTGCTCAGGACATTGGGGTTCAGCTTCCTGGGTCAGACGCTGCAGCCTCCATTGTGATCTGGGAGACCAGGCTTAGCAGCTGCTGCTCCCCCAGCGGGGGCTCTCTGCTGGGATGTGACCTTAATTAAAGCTGCTTCTCTGCCCTGCCCAGGGGATGACTTTCTCCAGCTGCTACTAACCCCTTGGGGCAGCCCTGGGCTCTGTTAATACAAATTCTACCAGACTCCAGGTAACAGACAGACCTCAGGGAAAGTGCTGGGGACTGGCAAGAAAGTGACTCTGCACAAACAGCCCCTCGTCATTTCTCTTCCCATTAGCAATTGCCAGAAGCAAATCCAGCCATGGGAGAGCAAAGCCCCCAGGAATGGGACTGTCCCAGCCAGAGGAGCAGGGAGAGAGGATAGGGGAAGGAGAGACTGAAAGGGACAGTGGGAGAAATGAGTGGGCGGGGGAAGAGATTTCCAGCTCTCTAGTCCACCCAGACACATGTATTGCAGCATCCCTGGGCAGAACCACTTTCCAGTGAAACAAGCAAAGGATCAGACAGAGGAAAAGCCAGTTCCTGACTCTATATTCCCCCTGCTGGGGTGTGACTGCTGGGGGGGTCAGTGTCTGAGGGAATCCCGCACAGTGACTCCTTTGGTTCTGCTCTTTTCTAGCCTTGTGTTCAGAGACTTTATTATGGGATGGAGGGAGGGAGAAGGAAGGTTAAAAATCTCTCTGTGGGTTTAGCCCGGCAGGAGGGGCCAGCTCCATGCTGTAATAAAGAGATTGAGCATTTTCCCAGGATGGCAGAATCTAGGATGTCTGTCTGCAGGGAAAGGGCCTGGGGGAATTGTCCTGTGAAATTAACTAAAGCCTGTTCTGTAACCCCCACAACTGCCCTTCTCACCCTCCCAGGCTGCAGAATGACGTCCGTGTTTCACTCCAGCTCATCCCATCCTGCCATGGGACAGGGGAGAGAAATGGCTGCAGAGGAGCCTGTTCAGGTAGGGATTATCGGGGGGTAGCTGGTGGGTTCCTGCAGGAGGGAGAGGGACAGCAACAGCAAATACACCGGAGATGGGAAGATTTGCACAGTCTGGTTTGGAGCAGGACAGGAAATGCACAAGGTGGGGAAGGGAGGAGGACAGCTTGTGACATTCCTGCTGGGGGGAGTTTAATGAGTGGCCCAGATTCTAGTAACAGACCCATGAGATTAGGAGGTGGAAATACCCTAATTTGTGAAACAGAAAATAACCCTCCTACATGGGGCTAGGAAAACTGACCAGACTCCCAGTGCTGGAGCCTGACCCGACTAACCAGCGGCTGCTGTGAGATATGAAGGGGGCACCCACCAGTGAGGTTTAGGGGAGATTCCCCTCCCTTCATATCCAGCTCCTCACAATGAGGAGGGTGTTGGGCTTCCTACGAGGGAGCTCTCCCTGGTCCCTGCTAAGGGCTCCATCTCCTGTATCAGTCTGTGGCTAGTAGGCGTGTGATGGATCTGCTGGGAGAGACAAGGGGCTCTGTATTCATCCCCTTAACCTGGTGTTTCCAGGATGCTCTGAGTGGGGTGGAGGTGGGATTCTGACTGTGATCTGCCCAGAGCTTGCATTTGATTGACTTCTCTCCCCCACAAATAGTGGGAGTGGGGCATCAGGTACTGAGTGTTAGACCCTTGCTCTTTCAGGGGCCATTGACCTTCGAGGAGGTGGTTGTGTATTTCTCCAGGGAAGAGTGGGCTCTGCTGGACCCTGCTCAGAGAGCCCTCTACAGAGAGGTCATGCAGGAGAACTATGAGAATGTGACCTTGCTGGGTAAGGATTCCTGTCCCCTCAGTTCTTGGAAGGGGAAATGAAGAGATACGGTTCATGCCAGCCCCACAATGCTACCTCTGCTGTGCCCTGTCTCTGCATCACCCCAATATGCCAGTGACCCACACACTGCCACAGACCCTCCCCTACTGCAGAACACAGGAACAGTATTGCACAGTGTCAAATATCTCCTGTTTGCACAAGTAAACTTTGAGATGCGGCGACCACATCTGCACGCAGTGTTATGCTCCTACAAAGCGCACAGGATCTTTGTAGAGGAAGGTAATGTCGAAGAAAAACTCAGTTCTCACTTTTTTGTTTGGGTGCAGCAAAATCAAATTCTTTATTATTTCTCCAGTAATTACCATGGAGGGAGAGAGTGCCATAGGACACAGGGTCCTGGACAGGTCTCTCAACTGGTAAACAATCACAGCAAGCCTTTATACCTTTTACAGACAATTTCTAGCAATAATACAGACAGTAAAAAGCAACAAATACATTTTGTTTATACATAAGCTTTTCTGCTATCTCACTAGAAAAACAAGACTGCAAGACTGCATATTGCAAGGTCGTAATAACTTTCACACAATTCACTCTGTCTTACATTATCTTGCTTCCTCACGTCACCAGGGTCACAGTTAACCTAACTGCTAACTAACATTCATTAAGATCTCTTCAAAACCTTGTTAATTATTTACTGGCTTCCACAACAACAACAACAATAATATAATCCTAAACTAACTAACAACACCACATATAATAACAATCCTATAGGAATAATATAATGGGGCTGTTTTACAATCGTGAACACAAAGCACAAAACATCATACCTAGTACATAAAGTAAACACTCTATAAGCTGTATGAAAGGCATTCCTTCCAGCTTAATATATATTCTAAAGCATGGGAAGTTGCCCTTGCAATTCAGAGATTCTTTGAACCTTTGGTAACAATGAAAGCAAATTTTGAAACCGATCAGGTACTATTCTAGTCCAATTAAAATATACCTGAAATCTAAGAGCTACATGTAACATTCTATCTGCAGGCCAGGAAATGATAGGATTGCCTGCAGCAGTGGTAAGATCAATATGCATATCTTGTAAAGTGGTGGCATTAACGCACACACAGCTATTATTAGCTTGAAAAAAATGGGTGTCCCATCAGGGTAGTTCCTTGACCTCCACCCTCTCAACAAATATTGTCATAAACAGTGACAACTTCCCCTAGCTTCAGTTTATAGATACACTGAGCTGTGGTGGTTCTAACGGCCAAAATGTCCATTGACTCTCTATTCTTATCCAAAATGTCAGGTGTCATTCTAGGGGTACTGTCTAGAAATCAATTGGAGATACCAGGTGGTCTAATTTCCCCAGATGTCTCGGTAAACAATTACAGTCCCACATGCATCCTCCCCATGGACCCAGCAGGATTCGGTATGTGGGAGCCCACACCCACCCTAACCGGTCCATATGCTTGGAAGGAGCACTGGGAATGTCCACACTTCCATCCAGAAAGTGTCCAAGTATGTCTTCATGACCACAGATCAGATGGTACTCCTGACGTGTCTGGAAGGGCAGTGGGCCAAGTCTAGTCCAGATCCCACTGCAATACCTTCCCAGCCTCAGTGATATTCAATACCATCTCTGTCAGTAACTTCTGGGTCATAGAACTAAGGGTGGAAATTACATGTAACTCAGCAACTCCAGCCTGTACTGAAGATAGCTGAGCTTCAAAAATAAGACTAGTGGCCTTTTCTAGTTGCCCCAATCTCTTATCATGTTCTTGGCCTGGAAGAGTAGTCCAAATGGCTACTACACTATTGGCCAGATGAAATAACCCAGCCCACAGGGATCTGGTCAATTCCCTTTTTGTCCAGAGGAAATAACCCAGGCCTTTTGTTGTGCTAATCTAATGGCAGCCCCTTGTGAGCAATCTGGGTATGTAGAAAACTGGATAAGGGCAATGTCAGTTAAAATCCAATTAGGAGGGCAATACATACTGAAGGATTTATCCAAAACACAGGGCACAGCCTGTAGAATAAACCCCAAAATCCAATTAATACCACAGCCCCAAGCATGGGTCCCACAAATTTCCTCCTGCCAGTGTACAATTCTTTGTTTCTTCACCAGGGTCAGTTCTCAATGTCCTTTTCAGTCAGGAATTCCTGGACTTTGGCAATGTCAGTGGAGTGAGTGTTTCTTCTTCTTTCCCAAAACAATCGAGGTTTAGCATCCTACAGGGAGAGGTTTCCAGCACATATCACCCTGTAATAGCTGTGCTTTTTCTAGAAAAGTCTAAAGGCACAGTTGGTCTGTCAGTGGACAAGGGAGCTTTTTCCCTGCTGTCCAGAAGCACAGTAGAACTAGAAGAAAGAATAGGCTAATCATCAATAGGAAAATTCTTCTGATGTGGAGGGGTCTTTGTGCAGTGAGAATCCTGGGTCCAAGCAGTCAGTCTTTGGCACTGCACAGCGGTGTCGGTAGTCAGCAGGACTTGGAAAGGGCCTTTCCAGCATGGAGCCAAGGCAGTCTTTCGCTGATGGATCTTTATGTAGACCCAGGCTCCTGGTTCCAACGAGTGGCAAGGTTGCACAGGATCCTTTGGTAGTGCTTCCATCACCTGTGTATAAAAAGACTTAACACATTTCATTAGTGCCTGACAATATTTAAGCATTATGTTATCCAGCAAATGAATGTCCATCTGAGCTGGGGTAAGTGGGGGTGCAGTTGGTAGTCAGCATTGGGTGTTCTGTCAAATTTCATGAGGGCTGAGTCCAGTCGTTCGATTGGGAATGGTTCCCATACACATCAGTGTCAAAGGAAGGGCATCTGGCCACTTTAAGTGTGTCTCAGCACAAATCCTGGCCAGTTAATTTTTTTAAGTCCTGTTCTGGCGTTCCACTGTCCCAACTGTGGGTGGTGAGGGCAGTGAGTTGCACATAACTCCTTTACAATCTGTCCAGTAAAAATGAATTCCACGATCACTGTTGATACCCACAGGGATGGCAAAACGTGGCACAAAATCTTTAAGCAAAATGTCACAACAGTCCTGACACCTGCTTTCCTGCAGGGAAAAGCTTCAACTCAAATGGTAAATACATCAACTAAAACTAATACATATCCATAACTACAACATGTAGATATTTAAATAAAATCAATCTGAATATCTACAAAAGGTCCCCAAGGAGGAGAGTGGGCTGGCCGCTGCACACCAATCTCGTGTAATTGCAGCAACCATTCCCCCCCCGCCTTCCCTTGGTAAGCAGCCAAGCGGTGTCCTTGACTGGGGCCAGCGCATGTTAGCTATTCTCTGGTTGTGTTTTCCATGTAACCTACAAAGGAAACTTTTACTCTTCAATTATACACCTATTTCATACCATGAACACATAAACAGTACTGTTATACAGTACAGAAGTATTATCATTCAATGTATGCCACATATACCCTTTCACTAAAATAACCTTATCACAGAACTTTGGAAGAACAAGCCAGGACAAGCACACCCACTTTGAGAAGTTCACTTAATATAACTTCTAGTCCAATAGCTATCCACCATCCCCAGCCCTCTGGCTAAAAATCTGAGGTAGCCAGAAGGATCCCTTGTACAATATGGGGAGCGGGTTAACTTTTCATGTCCTTGCTTCCAAAGACTGTCAGTATGCAAATTTTAACAACAATTCTCAATTAAAAGATTTGGCCAATGTAGTTTCTTTCCCTTACTTAAGAAAATGTATTAGACTTTAGTATATCACATTTTTCTGATATAACTAAACACTTTGTATTCTAAGTTGAACAAAACAAGTATCTGCATTGCAATGCAACATTTTCGCTTGATGTCAAATCAGACCATCTCATGAAAATATGAAACACAACAATTTTTTTTCCACGAGACAAAACACCACAAAACAGAACATAGAACACACAACATAATTGTGACTGCCAGTAAATCATAGTACGTTGAATGCTGTGCAGCTGGCATTAATGTTCTTTGATTATCTGAAAGACAAAAACAGAGGTCCACCCCTTCGGGGTAGTTAAATACTTAAAATATACAAATACTCTTGTTGATTCTAGGCAAAATAGAGGAATTACCCCATATTTTCTCGTATGTGCTTCTTAGACAGCCCTGGTTCAGCGGCCTCTACCTTATCAGTTAGTTAATTTGCATTAACACAGATGCTCTCCGGCTTCCTTTTTTTTCTTTTAACTCCTGCTTTTAAACACTGAAAGAAAACATCACCACTTATAGTGCCTGTAGGGCCTAATAAAATGTCATTACATAGCACTGTATACATTCTTCAACTGATTTAACAAAATTGTTCATAGCCAAATGAGTGCAATCTAATAATTTCTTTGCCTGAATTCATTCACAAACATGTCAAAGACACCAAAAAACTGTTCTCTTTAGCATTTTCACAAAGTTCAAGTGCTGTTCCCCCCAGCAAACAGAGTCAATTTTTCATTTTCCCTTAAAAATCAATTGCTTTTTCCTTCCAACAGCCACTTTACCAATGCAAATCACCATTCCAAATATCCTTCTGAGTATTTGAAATCCTCATGCTTATATTCACTTACTCCTTCTTTCCACTACACCCTCAAAAGTTTCCAACCTGTTTTCCAAATCTCTTTGTCTGTTGCCCGTCCGCCTGGGCCCGATCCTTTTTTCTCGCTGAATCGTCCCTATCCTAGGCACTACCAGTTTAGCTAGGAGGGTGGGCTTCACAACTAGCCCTCACCCTTCTGGTCTTGTCCCTAAAACATTTTTACTCCCAAGACTACCTGAGTCCTCCTAGTAAGGCTTGCCACCTGGGCAAAAATACATGGCCATTCACTTAACACATAATCCAAACCCCTTTGGGGGTCTACCCAGAGACCCACCCATTTGTCTGCTGTCACTTAAACAGAAAAGAAAATTACACAGAGAGCAAAGAAAATTACAGTCTAAGCCAGATTTCTTCTACTTCTATTACATTGTCCGCTACAGGGGGGAGGGCAGGACTGTAAAATCTCAGGACAACCTCAGAGCTTCATCGCACACATGGCTTCCACCCTGAGGAATTACGAACGAGAAGTTCAGTTCCGCTCACACACCTAACGCCCAAATGAACAGAGCAGAAAAACATCAGTAACCGGTTAAACAAAACAGAGCCAAAGCTAAATAGTGCACCAAAACCAAATAGTGTTTCCTTATTCTATTAGATCTCACCTATAATCATGCTATTCTTAACACAAAACACCAACAGTACCAAACAAAGTAAACATAAACTAACAAGGGTAAAACAGATAGATGGTGTAAATTCTGCAATTGCTCACCAAACTGTGACAAATTCCTGTTACTAATTTATCCCTCATGTCAGGTGATCAGACCGACAGAGCATACAATCAAATTTTAAAGCTTCATTAAAAATAATAAAACAACAATGGAGAGTGTTGGGAATGCTCCCACATCACTCGGGAAAAATATGAATGCCCCAAGCCTTAAGCCACTTTAATACTTACACATATCCAGACTGGCATGTCTGTGTATAATGTTCAGAGAAGGGAAATAGGTGGACGGGAGATTATCCTGTATACAGCTTGTCCAGCATTTCCAACATGCTTCCACTCTTGGGATGGCTGTTCTTTTACACCCTGGAATCTCCTGCGGCGTCTCTTTCAGAGATTCCAGTTCAGGTCAGCTGCCTGTCCGGCTTCAGGGTTGCAAAAACTGTTGGATCTCACTGAACCGTTAAGCTTTGCAAATGCAATCTCAGTTTTGTAACTTATACTGCTTTTTGGTTTGCCTTTTTTTTATTTTCCACAACCAGCTGGGGCTGAAGCAGTTTTACTTAGCACTTAGCATAGTCCGCACTAATTCATGACCTTGAAGACAAAACAACTTCTCCTTTATCTCAGGGCTAAGCCGAATTTCAAATTAACCCGTTCCTAGACAAATTGCTCACACTGTCACAGAGGTTTTTCTCTGTGATTAAAGCTCCACTGAGATATATGATCTTATCTAGATTGAAGGTACCTTCTAATGGGCATTGTTTAAATGAATTTTCACGCGTATACAGATTCCAATCATTTAAATACCTGCAGGTTTTAGGACCATAATGTACGTACATGTAATATGCTGGGGCACCCTTAGGGGGTAAGGTGGAATATTTAGACAGTCCCTTACCCATTTTCCACTCACACAGGAGAGACTCACAAGGAAAGGGGAGGGAAGATGGGTTCACACACTCCTAGACCCAGGCAGCTTCCTCGCCGGACTATGCCAGGCTGAGTCAGCCCACCGTGGGTCGGATCTCCTAAAGATCCACTAGTTACCGGGCTAGCCCGGTAACAGCCACTCACACTGGTGTACACACACACACACCAAGGCCTCCTTTTCTTCCTTTTTCTTTTTCTTTTTAACCTTTTTTCAACCTTTTTATTTTTTTATTTATTTTTTTTTTTTTAAACCATGATGCATCTTTACCTGGTCCGGACCAATACCATGAGGTGGTATGACAAACCCTCTTGAGGCAGTAAAACCCCCTCAGCACCGGTGCATTCTAATGCATTTACCTATGCATTACCTTATGCATTACCTTATGCATTTCCTTGGCCAACTCAGCAGTTCCCAGTACTGCAATAAACTAACCTTATTGGGGCCTCTCCCCAATACCACTTTGCATCTGATCCTGCTGCACAGTCAATAAGTTCAGATGGCGTGAGCCCAACAGAGACAGACGTCCTCAGGGACAGTCCTCCTCCGATACCCCAACAGAGATTTCAAAAGGTCTCATACCTCTCATGTGGCGCCATGGGGTTCGAAGGGGAATGATCCGTAGTAGTTGTCTGTGAGTCCGTGGGCGTTGCCATCCCGGACGAGCCCCCAAATTGTCGAAGAAAAACTCAGTTCTCACTTTTTTGTTTGGGTGCAGCAAAATCAAATTCTTTATTATTTCTCCAGTAATTACCATGGAGGGAGAGAGTGCCATAGGACACAGGGTCCTGGACAGGTCTCTCAACTGGTAAACAATCACAGCAAGCCTTTATATCTTTTACAGACAATTTCTAGCAATAATACAGACAGTAAAAGCAACAAATACATTTTGTTTATACATAAGCTTTTCTGCTATCTCACTAGAAAAACAAGACTGCAAGACTGCATATTGCAAGGTCGTAATAACTTTCACACAATTCACTCTGTCTTACATTATCTTGCTTCCTGACGTCACCAGGGTCACAGTTAACCTAACTCATGCTAACTAACATTCATTAAGATCTCTTCAAAACCTTGTTAATTATTTACTGGCTTCCACAGTAAATACACAGCATTTATTGAGAATACAACAGTTAGCATATGCTTCTCTATCCCCCCCACCCTATATCTCCCCCCGTCCTGCCAGTGATGTTCATAGTTACCAGTTTGTTGTAGCTCGAGTCAATCTAATGGCCAGTTAGATTCAGCACGATTGTGGGGCTGGGCTCTTGTCGGTCGCGGTCCAATGCCCCTGGAGTGTGCATGACAAACCCAAAGTCCCATGGCCAAGCACCCTGGATCTTATAGTTTTTTTCCCCTTTGTTGAAGTCTATGGATTTTGCTGTATCAGTTTGTGATCGGTTACTTCTTAACTGGTGTAAACATTCCAGTGCACCTCCGAGAGGGTCAGCCTGTGCTTTGCTCTGATTTAATCAATTGTCCTCAGGGTCCAGCCTTGACCTCAGGGTCATCAATCTGCCCTTCGTTATGGATGCACGTTGATGATTCTTTGATGTCCTTTAAGTCTCTTGACTCCTTCTTCCTTTACTCTGGCTATAACAATGGCCTTTACACCTTCTCTTTTCCTGGTGCATACATCCTCATTCACACAAACCCACTGAGAATACAAACAGTAGTATTTCATATCGAGCAAAAAGGCATTGCAAATGAAACCTTGCCTTCAATGTTTCTCTAATCTACTTAACATAGACACAATAGAGAATCCTGTCCCTTATTTACTAAACCTTAAAACAAAGACATGTATATTTAACTAGAGTGCCTAATTTGTAATACATAGAGGAAACCATAGTAGACAGTGTAACTTATCCTAAAACAAAAGGTGACCATAATCAGTTAGAAGGATTGTTCTGGTCTGTCATTCCCTTCTGCTATTCAAACAGGGTGGCTGACAGGATGAAATCAAATCATACATTAAATTCTCTCAGTACATTATAAAATCCAGCTCCTACAGCCGTATTCGAGATGTGGGTGCACCATAGATTTGTATACAGGCAATACGATATTTTCTGTCTTTTCTATCCCTTGCTTAATGATTCCCAACATTCCATTCACTTTTTGCTGCTGCTGCACATTGAGTGGATGTTTTCAGAGAACTATCCATAGTGACTCCAAGATCTCTCTCTTGAGTGGAAACAGCTAATTTAGACCTCATCATTTTATATGTCTAGTTGGGATTATGTTTTCCAATGGGCTGCACTATGTGCTATCCTGACATCTAGTTCTGCTGAGATCCTGCATTCAGTACTATCCCTGCCCTTCCTGTTCCCTTTCTCCACTGAACCCCACCAGCCCATGGTTACTGTTCCCAGCTTCCCCAGGACTCTCTCATTGTCTCTGGACCTCTCCGTAAGCAAGAAGCAGTGGCAGGGAGACTTGCCCTCTCTCTGGAGTCTTGGATTTCTGGGACATGGATTTACTTTCTCTGTGTTTTGGGAGCTTCTTTGAAATTGAGTGTCTGTGACATTAACCACAGTGCAATCTGGAGTGTTGAACAGCTGTGTCCCCTCAGTTCCCCAGGGTGGGGTGACTTTTACACTGTTTTACTGTGAGAGCAGCCGCTCCTGGGCAGTTATCACACAGTCTCCAGCATGTAACTCGCTCCCAGCTACACAGTATTTAGTGCTGCTAGTCAGCGACTCAGGAGTTACAGTGCAGCACAGGAAAACCCCAGAAAAGTCTCTGTTCCCAGACTTCCCCCAGAAATGTGCATCTTTCCCTGTCCAGCACACTACTGAACACTGCAAGCTCATATGAAGTCTGTCATTTCATCTGTGGAAAATCACATGCACCAGCCTTGTTATCCCATGTAGATGAGTGGACTCATCCCTGCGGCACCCCCTGCTGGTGACTTCTGGGAATTAGCTCATTCCAGCTCCGGCGCACCCTCTGCAGGCCAGTGATCCGCCTGTCCTCTGGCCCCCCATGTCCCTCCCTGGACCTGGTGCCCCTTTTACCTGGGGTGCTGCCCTCTGGCAGTAACCCCTCAGTCTTAGGGTCTCCCCTCCCCAGGGAACTCCGACCCTCTATGTTTATGTATTGGACTGTAATATAAAATCCAATCAAACAGTCCCCCTTTTCCCTCTAGTTATTCAATAGCTGCCCAGCCCAGGTGATGACTTTCTGCAGCTGGTACTAGCCCCTTGGGGCAGCCCTGGGCCCCGTTAATACAAATTCTACCACAGACTCCAGGTAACTGAAAGACCTCTGAGAAAGTGCTGGGGACTGGCAAGAAAGTGACTCTACACAAACAGCCTCTCCTCCCATTAGCAATTGCCAGGAGCAAATCCAGCCATGGGAGAGCAAAGCCCCCAGGAATGGGACTTTCCCAGCCAGAGGGGCAGGGAGAGAGGACAGGGGAAGGAGAGACTGAAAGGGGCAGTGGGAGAAATGGGGGCAGATTTCCAGCTCTCTAGTCCACCCAGACACATGTATTGCAGCATCCCTGGGCAGAACCACTTTCCAGTGAACAAGAAAAGGCTCACACAGAGGAAAAGCCAGTTCCTGACTCCATATTCTCCCTGCTAGGGTGTGACTGCCCTGGGGTCAGTGTCTGAGGGAATCCCCCACAGTGACTCCTTTGGTTCTGCTCTTTTCTAGCCTTGTGTTCAGAGAGTTTGGGCTGGTCTACACTAAGGGGAAAAATCGATATAAGATACGCAACTTCAGCTACGTGAATAACGTAGCTGAAGTCGAAGTATCTTATATCGATAACTTAACCGTCCTCACGGCGCGGGATCGATGTCCGGGGCTCTCCATATCGACGCCGCCACCGCCGTTCGGGGCGGTGGAGTTCCGGAATCGATAGAAGCGCGTTCGGGGATCGATATATCGCGTCTAGATGAGACGCGATATATCGATCCCTGAAAAATCGATCGCTACCCGCCGATACGGCGGGTAGTGTAGACGTAGCCTTTGTTATGCGATCGGGGGAGGGAGAAGGGAGGTTAAAAACCTCTCTGTGGGCTTAGCCTGGCGGGAGGGGCCAGCTCCACACTGTAATAAAGAGATTGAGCATTTTCCCAGATGGCAGAATCTAGGATGTCTGTCTGCAGGGAAAGGGCCTTGGAGAATCGTCCTGTGAAATTAACTAAAGCCTGTTCTGTAACCCCCACAACTGCCCTTCTCACCCTCCCAGGCTGCAGAATGACGTCCGTGTTTCACTCCAGCTCATCCCATCCTGCCATGGGACAGGGGAGAGAAATGGCTGCAGAGGAGGCTGTTCAGGTAGGGATTATCGGGGGGTTGCTGGTGGGTTCCTGCAGGAGGGAGAGGGACAGCAAATACACCGGAGATGGGAAGATTTGCACAGTCTGGTTTGGAGCCGGGCAGGAAATGCACAAGGTGGGGAAGGGAGGAGGACAGCTTGTGACATTCCTGCTGGGGGGAGTTTAATGAGTGGCCCAGATTCTAGGAACAGACCCATGAGATTAGGAGGTGGAAATACCCCAATTTGTGAAACAGAAAATAATAATCCTACATGGGGCTAGGAAAATTGACCAGACTCTCAGTGCTGGAGCCTGACCTGACTGACCAGCGGCTGCTGTGAGATATGAAGGGGGCACCCACTAGTGAGGTTTAGGGGAGATTCCCCTCCCTTCATATTCAGCTCCTCACAATGGGGAGGGTGCTGGGCTTCCTACCAGGGAGCTCTCCCTGGTCCCTGCTAGGGGCTCCATCTCCTGTATCGGTCTGTGACTAGTAGGAGTGTGATGGATCTGCTGTGAGAGAAAAGGGACTCTCTATTCGTCCCCTTAACCTGGTGTTTCCAGGATGCTCTGAGTGGGGTGGAGGTGGGACTCTGACTGTGATCCACCCAGAGCTTGCATTTGATTGACTTCTCTCCCCCACAAATAGTGGGGCTGTGAGTGAGGCAGCAGGTACTGAGTGTTGGACCCTTGCTCTTTCAGAGGCCAGTGACCTTCGAGGAGGTGGCTGTGTATTTCTCCAGGGAAGAGTGGGCTCTGCTGGACCCTGCTCAGAGAGCCCTCTACAGAGACGTCATGCAGGAGAACTATGAGAATGTGACCTCGCTGGGTAAGGATTCCTGTCCCCTCAGTTCTTGGAAGGGGAAATGAAGAGATACGGTTCATGCCAGCCCCACAATGCTACCTCTACACTGTCCTGTCTCTGCATCACCCCAATATGCCAGTGACCCACACACTGCCACAGACCCTCCCCTGCTGCAGAACACAGGAACAATATTGCCCAGTGTCAAATATCTCCTGTTTGCATAAGTAAACTTCTTTGAGATGGGGTGACCACACCTGCACGCAGTGTTATGCTCCTACAAAGCACATGGGATCTTTATAGAGGAAGGTAAACACCCACACACACACACACACACACACACACACACACACACACCCTCTGCCAGAGCAGTTCATAGTTACCAGTCTGTTGTAGCTCGAGTCAATCTAATGGCCAATTACACTGAGCACGAGTGTGGGGCTGGGCTTTTGTCGGTCGCAATCCAATGCTCCGGGAGTGTGGCAAGATGAACCCAAAGTCCCATGGCCAAGCACCCTGGTTCTTATACGGTTTTTTCCTTTGTTGAAGTCTATGGATTTTGCTGTATCAGTTTGTGATCGGTTACTTCTTAACTGTTGTAAACATTCCAGTGCACCTCCGAGAGGGTCAGCCTGTCCTTTTGTTCTAATTTAATCAATTGTCCTCAGGGGTGCCAGTCTTGACCTCAGGGTCATCAATCTGCCCTTCATTATGGATGCACGTTGTTGATTCTTTGATGTCCTTTAAGTCTCTTGACTCCTTCTTCCTTGACTCTGGCTATAACAATGGCCTTTACACCTTCTCTTTTCCTGATGCATACATCCTCATTCACACAAACCCACTGAGAATACAAACAGTAGTATTTTATATCGAGCAAAAAGGCATTGCAAATGAAACCTTGCCTTCAATGTTTCTCTAATCTACTTAACATAGACACAATAGAGAATCCTGTCTCTTATTTACTAAACCTTAAAACAAAGACATGTAGATTTAACTAGAGTGCCTAATTTGTAATACATAGAGGAAACCATAGTAGACAGTGTAACTTATCCTAAAACAAAAGGTGACCATAATCAGTCAGAAGGATTGTTCTGGTCTGTCATTCCTTTCTGCTATTCAAACAGGGTGGCTGACAGGATGAAATCAAATCATACATTAAATTCTCACAGTACATTATAAAATCCAGCTCCTAAAGCCGTATTCGAGATGTGGACGTACCGTAGATTTATATACAGGCAATATGATATTTTCTGTCTTTTCTATCCCTTGCTCAATGATTCCCAATGTTCCGTTTGCTTTTTGACTGCTGCTGCACATTGAGTGGATGTTTTCAGAGAACTATCCATGACTCCAAGATCTCTCTCTTGAGTGGAAACAGCTAATTTAGACCTCATCATTTTATATGTCTAGTTGGGATTATGTTTTCCAATGGGCTGCACTATGTGCTGTCCTGACATCTAGTACTGCTGAGATCCTGCATTCAGCACTATCCCTGCCCTTCCTGTTCCCTTTCTCCACTGAAGCCCACCTGCCCATGCTTCCTGTTCCCAGCTTCTCCAGGACTCTCTCATTGTCTCTGGACCTCTCCGTCAGCAAGAAGCAGTGGCAGGGAGATTTGCCCTCTCTCTGGAGTCTTGGATTTCTGGGACATGGATTTACTTTCTCTGTGTTTTGGGAGCCTCTTTGAAATTGAGTGTCTGTGACATTAACTACAGTGCAATCTGGAGTGTTGAACAGCTGTGTCCCCTCAGTTCCCCAGGGTGGGGTGACTTTTACACTGTTTTACTGTGAGAGCAGCCACTCCTGGGCAGTTATCACACAGTCTCCAGCATGTAACTCGCTCCCAGCTACACAGTATTTAGTGCTGCTAGTCCGCGACCCAGGAGTTACAGTGCAGCACAGGAAAACCCCAGAAAAGTCTTTGTTCCCAGACTTCCCCCAGAAATGTGCATCTTTCCCTGTCCAGCACACTACTGAACAAGGCAAGCTCATATGAAGTCTGTCATTTCATCAGTGGAAACTGACATGCACCAGCCTTGTTATCCCATGTAGATGAGTGAACTCATCCCTGCGGCACCCCCTGCTGGTGACTTCTGGGAATTAGCTCATTCCAGCTCTGGTGCACCCTCTGCAGGCTGGTGATCCGCCTGTCCTCTGGCCTCCCATGTCTCTCCCTGGACCTGGTGCCCTTTTTACCTGGGGTGCTGCCCTCTGGCAGTAACCCCTCAGTCTTAGGGTCTCCCCTCCCCAGGGAACTCCCACCCACTATTCCCACCTCGGCTCAGTATAACGCCAGTCATCATCTAGCCCCACACCCTGGGGCAGGCTGCAGGATCAGCCACTCATCACTGGCAAGGAGGGTTTGGACCTGCTGCCTTTGCCTACCGCTGGGCTGCCCTCTGCAACCCCCCAGTACCTATTGCCTTCTGCTAGGCCTCGGCCTGGGGCTTTCCAGGCTGGAGCTCCCCAGCTCCTCTGCCTTTCCCCAGCCCTGCTTCACTCAGGTACCCTGTGTCCAGCTCCCTGCAGCCAGGCCCATCTCCCTCTACAAACAGAGAGAGACTCTATCTGCCCCTGGCTTCTCTGCCTTTATAGGGCAGCTGAGTCTCTTTGGGGCCTGGCCCCAGCTGCAGCCACTTCCCCCAAGCAGCCCAGCCTAAAAGCTGCTTTCTCCAGCCACAGCCCCCTCCCAGGGCTGTTTTTAACCCTTCAGAGCAGGAGCGGGGGTCCACCCCGCTACATCCCAAATGCAGTTTCCAACACACTTTAATCCAAACACACTAGTTGGATAAAACAATAAAACAAGATTGTTAATTACCAAAAAAAAAGATTTTAAGTGACTACAGGTAACGAGGCATAAAAGTCAGAATTATTTACAAAAGAAATGCAAGATAAACCACAAATAAATTTGTTAGTCTCTAAGGTGCCACAAGTACTCCTGTTCTTTTTACAAACTAACATGTAAGTCAGGGGTAGGTAAACTACAGCCCGCAGGCCACATCCGGCCCGCAGGCCCAGCTTGCTCGGCCCCTGAGCTCCCGGATGGGGAGGCTCCCCTCTCCCTCCCCTCCCCTGCTGTTCCCTCGCCCCTGCTGTCCCACTGTAGACTCAACATGCCGCGCCACCAGCGCTCTGGGCCACCACTCCTGGGCAGTGCTGCAGCGGTGGGGCTGCGAGCTCCTACTGCTCTGGGTGGCATGGTAAGGGGGCCGGTCAGCGCTCTCCTGAGGGACCTCGTATCTAGCTCCGGCGAGCCGCGTGGCTGTGGTAAGGGGGCCAGGAGGTTGGATAAGGGGCAGAGAGTCCTGGGGGGCAGTCAGGGGACAGGGAGCAGGGGATGGTTGGGCAGGCGGTCAGGGGATGGGGAACTGGAGGGTTGGATAGGCGTAGGAGTCCCGGGGTTTGTCAGGGGGCGGGGGTTTGGATATGGGTTCATATCCAGGACCCCACCCCCTACCCAACCCCGCTGCTACCTGTCCCTTGACTGCCCTGACCTCTATCCACCCCCCTGCCCACTGACAGACCCTTGGGACTCCCACACCTATCCAGCCCCCGTCCTCCCAGAACCTCCGCCCCATCCAACTGTCCCCTGACTGCCCCCTGGGACTCCCTGCCCCTTATCTAACCCCCCGGCCCCCTTACCATGCCGCTCAGAGCAGCACGTCTGGCAGCCACGTGGGCCACGCAGAGCCAGACACACTGCCCCGCAGGAGCGCACTGCCCGCGCGGTGGCGTGGCTGTGGGGGAGGGACTAGCCTCCCCAGCCGGGAGCTCAGGGACCGGGCAGGACGGTCCTGTCGGCTGGATGTGGCCCGTGGGCCGTAATTTGCCCATCCCTGATCAAGGGCATAAACCTATTGAGTCAGCAAGACATGCAGGGGTATGTCTGTGTGCTGAGACTTCCGAGGCTTTTCCATGCCCTGTGCTGTGAAGCTTGTGTTTGGGACACAGGAAGTACAAGCCACATGGCAAAGGGAATATAAAGGGCAGCTGCATCATCTCCATTTTGTCTTCAATCCCTCTTCCTACCTCTGGAGCAACTTCTCTACAAATTGAAGCCTGGAACAAAGGACTGAAAGACCCATCGAACTTGTGGATGTGTTCCAGACGGACTTTCAAGCCAGCAGCTCAGCAATACTGCTAATAACCTGATATATAGATTTCTGAATGCATCTCACTGCTTTTCCATTTAACAACTTTTTTTGTGTCATGTCCTGTCTTGTCTTTCCATGCTAAAGGATTGGCTGGCAGTGTGGTCTTTTGGGTAAGATCCAAACCTATAGTGATCTTGTAATGTGGCTGACCCTTTGGGGTCAGAAAAACATTTTATATATGAGCAGAGTTTTTAAATAACCTCTCACTGTACTGGACCTAGGTGCTGATTGGGAGTCGGAGAACTGGAATGCAATAAAGGGGGCCATGTGATTTCTTTTTTCAGCTTCTCGATAACCCGTGTGTGGGATCAGAAGCACAGTTTGTGACTGGTCGTTGAGTTTAACTTCAGTGTTAACCACCAGTTTTGGGAGCATCTGCTCTCCCTTTTTCATCCTGCCCTGACCCTGGCATTTTCAGTGTGGACTGCCCCAGGCACACCCGTCACACTAAGCACTGAAGTTAAATTAATAGAATGTTTTTTATGACAAAGTTATGAAATCAAGTGACCTCCTTTGTTTTCTTTCATCTGAGCAGGGTTTCCAATTTCCCAACCTGATGTGATCTCCCAGCTGGAACAAGGGGAAGAGCCATGGGTCCCAGACCTCCAGGGTTCAGAGGAAAGAGAGATCCTGAGAGCTCCCTGCACAGGTGAGGAAATATTAAACCAACTCAGAATCTGTAAGTGCCTGAAGGAAACATCTGGGATGCCCTACAATGCCCTTGGAAGGTCTCTCAGTTCAATATTGTCCCTAGCAGGGGTCGTATCCTTAGGGTAAATATAGCTCATGGCTTCCTGTAGACCCTAGCAGACACCAGACAGTAGCTTCCTCCTTTCCCCCTGTGATATTGGATGGGATGTGATGAATTGATCCCCTCCTCTCTCCTGTTTGGGGAAGAACTTGGGGGAGTTCAGTTCCTGATTTTTATTTGACCTCTCTCCAGTACTTGTATTGGTTTGGCCTTCCCCTTTCCATCCCTGTTTGAGGTTTCTGTCTCTATCACAGCAGGTGACGCAAGGGTATGTGAGAAAGAGGAGCAGAATTCTCAGCAGGAAAATGTTGAGCAAGTGGATAAACACAGAGCATTATCACAAAGATCGAAAAGGAATGTGTCCTGGAGTCATAAGCAGGAAAAATCCCATGACATTCAACACAGACCAGAAGGAGAGCAGGGAAACCAGCCAGGGGAGAAATTGGGTAAATGTATTTCCTGTCAGGAAACTCAGAAGGACCTCAAGGAAACCACAACACAACAGGAAATCCTCAGCAGAAGGAGAAAAAATACATGCCGTGAGTTTGGGGAAAACGTATGTGATTACTCCATCCTTATAAAGCATCACAGAATCCACACAGGGAAGAGGCCCTATGAATGCACTGAGTGTGGAAAATGCTTCCCTAGCAGCTCAGGCCTTTCTCAACATCAGAGAATTCACACAGGGGAGAGGCCCTATGAATGCAGTGAGTGCGGGAAAACCTTCAGTCGCAGTTCACACCTTATTACGCATCAGAGAATCCACACAGAGGAGAGGCCCTATGAATGCAGTGAGTGTGGAAAATGCTTCACTAGCAGCTCAGGCCTTTATCAACATCAGAGAATCCACACAGGGGAGAGGCCCTATGAATGCAGTGAGTGTGGGAAAAGCTTCACTAGCAGCTCAAACCTTCTTGCCCATCAGAGAATCCACACAGGGGAGAGGCCCTATGAATGCAGTGAGTGTGGAAAATGCTTCACTGACAGCTCAGCCCTTTCTCAACATCAGATAATCCACAGAGGGGAGAGGCCCTATGAATGCAGTGAATGTGGGGGAAAATTCAATCGCAGCTCAGACCTTATTAGACATCAGAGAATCCACACAGGGAAGAGGCCCTATGAATGCAGCGAGTGTGGGAAAACCTTCAATCGCAGTTCAAACCTTCTTACCCATCAGAGAATCCACACAGGGGAGAGGCCCTATGAATGCAGTGAGTGTGGAAAATGCTTCACTAGCAGCTCAGGCCTTTATCAACATCAGAGAATCCACACAGGGAAGAGGCCCTATGAATGCAGTGAGTGTGAGAAAAACTTCACTAGCAGCTCAAGCCTTTCTAAACATCAGAGAATCCACACAGGGGAGAGGCCCTATGAATGCAGTGAGTGTGAAAAATGCTTCACTGACAGCTCAGCCCTTTCTCAACATCAGAGAATCCACACAGGGGAGAGGCCCTATGAATGCAGTGAATGTGGGGGAAAATTCAATCGCAGCTCAGACCTTATTAGACATCAGAGAAACCACACAGGGAGGAGGCCCTATGAATGCAGCGAGTGTGGGAAAACCTTCAATCGCAGCTCAAACCTTCTTACCCATCAGAGAATCCACACAGGGGAGAGGCCCTATGAATGCAGTGAGTGTGGGAAAACCTTCAGTCGCAGTTCACACCTTATTAGGCATCAGAGAATCCACACAGGGTAGAGGCCCTATGAATGCAGTGAGTGTGAGAAAAACTTCACTAGCAGCTCAAGCCTTTCTAAACATCAGAGAATCCACACCGGTGGGAGACCTTATAAATGCAGTGAGTGCAGGAAAACCTTCTGTGGGCACTTAGCCCATGTTAGTCATCAGAGAATCTGCAAGGGAGATCAACAACATAAACACCTCTAGGGCTATCAATACTTTTTTTTCTCTAATAATTTTCCTGATTCCCACATAGTAACTTTTACAGCTGTTTGAACTGTTTGCAGCATGGTTATCCCTCAGTTTGACCAGACGAGTGGCCATTTTTGCCGTTTGCCCTGTTTTGAAGTGGACCCATTTGTCCTTTCTATCAACTCCATTATCCCATGAGTAATTCAAGTGTGCCCTTCCTATCAGGAACCAGGGAGCATCACATTTATACTATTCCTCCTATTTCAAAATTATTGTTGGTCATCAGTGATACAGATTGTATCATTGCCTGTTGTTCTCACATTGCTCTGGGTTGTGCTGAAGAGCAGATATAATGGGAATTTTTCAAATTATAGTTAAATGAAGAGGAGCAGGGGCAGGAAAAAAAGTGTAATTTCAGCCTCTGTGACACTGGAAAGAGATGGGGAGACGCAGAGATTCCTCCTTCCCCATCACTGCAGAACTGTTACCTTTTGTCTGAGCCATGCAGAGGTTATCATCATCACATTCTATCCATCCACTTCTCAAAGTGTCCTGTGAGGAACAGTTCTCAGCTGTCTGTGCTTGGAGATGATGCTTTGACTTCTTTAATCTTATATCAGAGTTGCTCTGAGATGAAAGTGTCAAAGACCTGGAAGGGAATTCAAATGGATCCCAAACACAGTGTGATCATTGGGAGTTTAAATCCCAGGTTCCATCTATTGGTAAAGCCACTTCTGGCAAGGTGAGTGGTTTTGTCCTAATTATAGCAATGCTCGGATACTAAAATTTTGTAAATAACATAACTGGCTATTGAGACAGTGCTGAGTGAAGTATGTTTGAATGGATCAGAGGAGAATGTGATGGGAGAATCTCTTGTCCTGATTCTGAATAATCAGATGTAACCTGCTCTGGAATTTCACTTCACACTTTCATTGCCATGTATTCTAGCTCTCTGTGATGTGGGTTTCTATCTTTCCTGAAGGCTGTTTGGTCACTCAGTTGGATAGTAGTTCAGTTTGATAGGATGTAGCGCAGATTTATTGGAGAATTTAAGACAAATGACTATTTGCTAAAATCATCATTTCTCACTTCAGCTTTGCTTTTTCCCCATCCCTGCACGATGTCATGGAGAAGGTTGAAGTGCAGTTCTGTCAGCATTAGAGAACTCTCCAATTTACTGGACAGGCTAACAAAGAAACAGCAGTGATTTAAAGTCTGTACTCAGAAATGGTCAACAACAGCAGAACCGAACTAACTGAAGGAAGTGCATATGATCACGGTGTAGTTCAATTGTTTAAGTCAATATTGTCCCAGATGTTCTGGGGAGAAAATTCCATGCTAAGTGATTTTTGAACTAGGCACAATGCCCATGTATTTGGTTCCAAAGCCTTTGTAACCCAGGCCCTACAGAAGATCTTTCCTAGCTAATCTTATTGTATCGGAGATGCTGCCCTTCATGATGCAGATGTTGAGGAAATAGAAGCAGAGTTTTGTTGAATTTATCCTTTGTAGGTGCTAAAAATGTATATCGATCAAATCAGTTCTGGAAATCTAATAGCTGCAGAAAAATAGCGATTTTTTAATAGAAACTCCAACTCTGGTCACTAATGAAGATTGTGATCCAGCCCTGTATCCAGTCCCTTGCCTGGAACTGTTTCACCAAATTAAAGAAAAGCTGGGCATGTTTTGGTAAGCCTCACTAACACTACTGAGATTTGGAGTGGTTTTGTAAAGGATTCTACTTTGGAGAAGTGTAAATTTATCCTGGCCAAGGATTTGGAAAGAGCTGGGGCTGAAAGAGTCCACATCCAGTTCTTGGTTTCCACCCCAGTAAAGGAAGCTATGGTGACCAGTGACCCAAGGAAAATTGTTTGTACAACTCCACTTCCTAGTTCAGTGTCACTGATTACAGTTCCAAAGGATGCCAGGTTACATTGAGAACAATCATCCTTCACCATTTGGATCCAAAGAGAGTGCTTCAAAGGACATTCCTTCCCCGTGGATCCCAAACTGGCTGCCTGATTGGGTAACAAGGACTTCAAGGCTGTAGAAATGATGGTAACCAATGGGGCAATGAATGTATCAGGCTCCAATTTCAGACTTCTGGATACTCGCATGTTGAGTTCTGATTCTATGGTTTTGTGTCTGATGCTATGGCTACACAATAAAGCTGATGTTGGTGCAGCTGCACCAATGTAGCTGCGCTGCTGTAGCGCTGCTATTACAGATGCTTTCAGCCAATGGGAGAGATTTCTCTCATCGGACTTGATTAGTCCAACCCTCGCAAGCGGCAGTGGCTCTTTTGGCAGGAGAAGTTCTGCTGCTGATGTATAGCTATCTACACAGGGGGTTAGGGCTGTGTAACTACATTGCTCAGTGGTGTGGATTTTTCACACATCGGAGTAATATAGTTAACTGATAAATGTCTTTAGTGTAGACCAGACAGTTCTCTCTTGTGTTTTATGCATTTACATCACTTGTCTAACTTCTCTCACTTTGAAAGATTAAAAGTGTGACACGAGAGGTATTTTTCCTCATGATGCAAAGATTCCCACATAGGAGACCCCTTCCACCAACACATAATGTAGAAGATCCTGAGATATATGAACTCACAGAAGTGGTTGGGACAAACCACAACTTGAGCCAAGGTTCAGTTGTTCGCAACGGGCATTAGAAGAAAACTAACATATATGATAAGAATTTGTGATCTTTGAATATGTTTTTATCTATTAAAATGAGATTATTGGTGATGTTATTGGTTAAAGAAGAAGAGACTAAATGTGTGATAATCTGAAGTATTTTGGAAAACTGAAAGTTGTTTTTGTTTTGTTTTGTTAGTCGTACAGGAAATGGTGGCTAATCTTGAATAGTTAATTTGATTTAATTTACCCCCTGTAGTATAAAGAGTTCTGGTAGAAAACCTCACTCCAAAGGTTGGGATGGGAGAATGTGTGTGAGAAAGTGTGCATAAGAGAATATTGGCCCAGTATAGATTTTAGTATTTTGTGTTTTCAAATAGAATTTATTTTGTTTAGTTTCTAAGTCAATTTCTATTCAAAGGAAAGCTACTCGAGGTGACAAGTTGTATAAATTTTTACCAGCTTAGACTGTAAGGGTCACTGTCTTCCCCACTTCTCTAATTTGCAAAGGAAAGGCCTGACATCTGTCACAGGATGTGTCCAGCAGGTAGAACAGCTGCACTCATCAACCATCAATATAAAGAAAAAGACTGAAATCCATTGTCTTTCAGGTCAATAAGCCATCTAAAGGCTGGTCGATGTAGAAAAGCTGTGTTGGCATAACCACATCTCTCAGGGGTGTGAAAAGTCCTCTCCACTGAGAGAAGTCGTTAATGTGACCTGAGCCCCAGTGTAGGCAGTGTTGGGTTGTCAGAAGAATATTTCCAGTGTTTGAAGTGTAGAGACAGTCTTAACATCAATTCCAATTTTGACCCATCTCCCTATGTGTGTGAGAGTTACTCGTATGGAGGGCTGAGCCAGCTGTCCAATCACCCGGTTCCTCAACTGTAGCTACAGCTCTTAGTGCCCATGAATGCAAAGACTGAGAGAAATGGAGAGTTCCAGCCATTGTCATTTTAGTATCTTATTGTTCCTCTCTCTGTTTTTTGTGCTGGCCTTTCTGTTCTATCAGGGGGTGACGGTATAGCTCAGTGCATCTGTGACAAAAGCTCATTGGTGTCAATTGGCAAAGGGGTTCACTGTTCTTCACAAGCAACTCCTGTGTCAGACCTGAAAAACTCCCCACCTAATACACTGCTTTTATGATAGTTATCCAGGAAGCATAGCAGTGAGATCTCTGCTGAAAGCTTGTAAATTATTGATACTCCTACTCACTGCGAGAGGTGTGTCCAAGTCATAGTTAAGGGTAATTAAAGTACATGGAAAATTATGCCCATATGGTATTGTTGTGAAAGTGAGTCACCCCAATCATAGGTCTTGTTGGGGACGGCCCATTCCAGTGGGAGGAATTGGCACCTCTCCTTGCTAGCCAGTTATGTGATGTATTGCTCCATTGTCAGCCTTTGCACCAACCCAGAAAAGCCAATGGAAAACCATCAAAGACAAATTATAGACATCGAAACCCTGTGGAAGTGACAAGGACAATATGAGAATGAGTAGATCGTCCTTTCTGTGAATATAAAGACAAAAGACTGATTCAGTTCATAACAGGGTGGAGAAAAACACTCTGGGTCCATTCACCAAGGAGATTCCTAATGACCAGTGATGCTTCATGAAAGGCAGGGCCATGGCGCCTAGGGACTAGCAATCAGTGAAATTGACTGACGTGTGAGGTGAGAATCTACTTAGATAGGAAAGGTAACTATTAAGAAGTGTAGGTTACATTTTCTGATTTTGTTTAGTTGGTAACAGTTGGTTTCCATCACTCACATTTGTTTGTTTAAATCTCTATCGGTTGTTAAATAAATTTCTGCTTGTTTGATAACTATACTCAAGTGCTGTGTGAGATACAGTAGCAGTGGTCCACAGTAAAACTAGTAACCGGGGATATACCATTGCTTTGGGCAGAGAGAATCTGGGATTTCTCTGAGTATCTGGTGATCTGGGCTGGACCCCAGAGGGAGACACATTGAAGGAACTCAGGGGTTAGGGTGGCTGCTGTAGCTCAGAGGAGGGTCCTTGAGTGCCTGACGGGCTGGGTGAGTTTGGTCACTAACATCCAGCTGCCAAATGCAAAACTCCCTCTTCCTAGTGGCAGGTGGCAACAAGGAAACTCACAGCCCTCTGCTCCCTGAGAAGGGTCACAATATGTCTCTATGTTGATTCACCTGTCAAATTCACACAAGGAAAGCTCCCTATAGCATAAAACTCTGCCATATGAAATCATGGAACATGTGCTCTTCACTCTGTGAAAGCACGTAAAGAATCCAAGCGCTGGAGGACAGGGTTTGGGCCCAGAGTGACCTAGACAAATTGGAGGATTGGGCCAAAAGAAATCTGAGGAGGTTCAACAAGGAGAAGTGCAGAGTCCTGCACTTAGGAAAGAAGAATCCCCTGCACTGCTACAGCCTGGGGACCGACTGGCTAAGCAGCAGTTCTTCAGAAAAGGACCTGGGGATTACAGTGGATGAGAAGCTGGATATGAGTCAACAGTCCCCTTGTTGCCAAGAAGGCTAACAGCAGATTGGGCTGCGTTAGTAGAAGCATTGCCAGCAGATTGAGGGAAGTGTGTTCATTTCAAACCTGCAGCTTATTCATTTCATTTGGTGACCCCTACTAGTTCTTGTGTTATGAGAAGGAGTAAATAATACTCCCTTCCTTTGTCCTTTAAAAGATATTATGTGACCCCCTCCTCCTTGTGTCTCATGTCTTGGGACCAACATGGATACAACAACACCGCAAACAACAAGGTTCAAAGTCAATGCACATGGGAGAAGCATCTTGTGTTTCATTCCTTATGTCCTAGTCCCAGCGTGTGGCCATTTCCTTTTCTTCCTTTCTGTCAAAAGCTTTGGTGTTTTGCACAGAAACATTATTTCCCCAGGAGAGACTCAGGAGCGAGGGCTGCATTCCTGTGCCAAACAGTCACTGGAAGGGGGCAGACAAAAGCCTTTAGGATGAGGCATCCGTCACTGTCAAAAATCATCTTCCTCCTGTGGTTCCGCGGGCAGCAGGAGCAGCCACAGCTCGGTGGCCCCCGGCAGCACTCCTGGGGTGGCCGAAGCAGCAGCAGGCCCCCTGGGGCTCCCCCCACCGGGGCAGCAGCTGGAGTGGCAGCAGGTTGGCAGGGCTTCTCCCCTGGTAGCTGGTGCTCATTATCCATCAAATAAATCAAAACACTTCCCCCTGCAAGTGGATTTAGCCCAGGACCCTCAGAGTCAGCAGCTCTTACACCCCCCACTGAGCTCTCTGGTCAGGTGCCCTAGCGCCGGAAGCCTCCTGTTTAGATCCTAAAATAGCATTTTTGCACTGGGGTGGGGCTGAAATTTTGAACCAGACATAGCTCCACCGTTATTTTATTGAATTGCTTGAAAACAGCAAGTGTAGAAAGTCTCCTAAGTGCCAGGCTCTCTGCCATGGAAACAGCTGCCCCTGCTCTCCAGGAGACTGTGCGTTCCACCCAACAAAGTACAAGCCTCTGAACTGAAGAGGGGTCAGACAGTGATGGTAACACAAATCTTCCGACTGTTAACCCAAGTCCCTTCCTTTCTTTAACCTAGGACGTGCCAGTCAACTGTGAGCCATGGTGTTATCTTCATCTTAAAATACCTCTCAGGACATCGAACAGAGGAAGTGAAACCCCCTCCCCTAAATGGCTCCCTGTTGAGGCGTTGTACCATACCTGCCCCTGGAGACTGTCTGGTTTTATATAGAATCATAGAATCATAGAATTCAAGATCAGAAGGGACCATTATGATCATCTAGTCTGACCTCCTGCAAGATGCAGGCCACATAAGCCGATCCACCCGCTCCTTTAGCTAGCGACCCCTGCCCCATGCTTCGGAGGAAGGCGAAAAACCTCCAGGGCCACTGCCAATCTTCCCTGGAGGAAAATTCCTTCCCGACCCCAAATATGGCGGTCAGCTGAACCCCGAGCATGCGGGCAAGACTCTCCAGCCATACCCTCTGGAAAAAGGTTATATCATGTCATTGACCCATTGTACAATTTACCAGTGTGGCACTTAATTGACCTATTGACTAAGCCCGTTATCCTATCATACCATCTCCTCCATAAACGTATCTAGCTTAATCTTAAAGTCATGGAGGTCCTTCGCCCCCACTGTTTCCCTCGGTAGGCTGTTCCAGTATTGCACTCCCCTGATGGTTAGAAACCTTCGTCTAATTTCAAGCCTGAATTTCCTGACTGACAACTTATATCCGTTTGTCCTCGTGTCCACATTAGCACTGAGCTGAAATAATTCCTCTCCTTCCCTGGTATTTATCCCTCTGATATATTTATATCCTTAGACCTTTTTCTCTTCAAACCTCTTATCCCAATCTCTGGGCCACCTCCGCATTTCAGAGTTTAGAATTTACTCTCCTCACCCTCGTATGGCACTTTCCATGTGAATTAGACAAAGTGAGTGGGGGAAGCTCCCTGGCTAATGAAAAACCGATGCTCTGGGTGAGGCCTGAACTCATAACCCCAGCAGTGTGCCTCCCTCACCAGCCAGGCGTGCCCCTGTAGGTGCTTCATAGACAAGCTTGGGAAGTAGGGTAGTTACCTGGGTGTGTGAGTAACCACTTGGGTGACCTAATTGAGAGGCTGATGGTTCAAACCCAAGTGAAAATAGAGGTAGTTTCTTTTTAGTGTTGAGACTCCAGTACATTTTAACAGGCTGTAAAATGCCTCAATTCTGGTCTAGCCTCATTGGGCAAGCATAAGGGGTACTTTTGCCAGCTGCATTGGTGGTATAGTGGTGCGCACAGCTGCCTTCCAAGCAGTTGATCTGGGTTTGATTCCCAGCCAATGCAGGGATGTGATGTTTTCTCTGCTGGGAATGGGTTTAATTTCAGTCACATTGTATCAGTTTAGCAATGGAACGAGAGAATCAACGTGCTGCAGGTCATTCAACACCCAGTGGAGGAAGAAAGGGGTGAGACTATACAATGAGCAAGTGGAGTCATCCTGGTATTACAATGTTTGGTTTATTTTTTTTTCCTTTACTTCCCTCTCCCTTTTAGACTCAGAGCCTTTAAGGTCAGAAGGGACCAGTGTGATCATCTAGTCCGACCTGCTGCACCTTGCAGGCCCAAAGACCCCACCCCCCCCCACCGGTAAAAAACCCGGGAGGGGGGGCAGCTCTGTGCACTGCCCCTACCCCAGGCAGCACATGGAGGCCCTCTGCTCCCCTCCCCCAATGGGTGTGCAGAGATGTGCCAGCAGCACTGAGGTGGCTCCCTGCCCACTCTGCCTCTGTCCCTCCGTGCCACTCCCAGAAATGGCCGGCATGTCCCAGCATCCCCTGGGGTGGGGGAGTGTCTCCATGCCCTGCCCCTGCCCCAAGTACCAACTCCGCAGCACCCATTGGCCAGGAACTGCAGCCAATGGGAGCTCTGGGAGCAGCGCCTGCAGCAGTGGCACACGGAGATCCCCTGGCCTCGCCCACCTAGGAGCTGCTGCCAGAGGGTTGTGTTTACCGGTCACTTTGGGAGCTGCAGTTCCCGGGGTAAGCGCCACCCCTCCTGCACCCCAACCCCCTCCCCCAGCGCAGAGCCAGCACCGTGCACCCAAATTTCATCCCAGAGCTTTGCTTGTCTTCCTTTCACCCAGAACCATCCTTCTTCTCCTGGGCTGCAAGTAGCCATCCCTGGGAAGCCAAGACGCAGGCACAGGATTCTACCTCCCAGCACCCAACCGCACCTCCCCAGGCTTTGCAGAACGAATGGTGGTGCTCTACTAACCCCACTTAGCCGCACTGAGGCACTTAGCTTCTGCCCTGCCTTCCTCAGATCGACTTTCCTCTTTTGCCCCATTCCTGCCTCACTTGCTCCTTTGGCAAGTCACACAGAAGAGCCGGCCGCCATCGGCCAATCTCCAAGGGCAGAGGACCAAGCCACAAGGCTTCAAAAGGTGCCTGGCCCAGATCCTCTAGCTTTCCCCTGCTGATGCCAAGGCTTTTTCTCAGCTCATTTCACTACCCTCTGTCATGCAGGGGTTGGGGTTATCGCAGGTGTTACCCGAAATTGGGCCAGCTAGTCAGCGTAGGGAGCACTAATGACCCACCAGAGTTTGGCAGAAAGCAGCACGTTTATTATATTGATAGCTAAGCTCAAACGAAGCGGGGCGGGGGGTGACACACTCACACTCCCAGGACAGGCACGGCACTGGAGATGTCAGGATTCTGCAAGGTAAGTGTCCCACAGCGCAGCTATGGATGGTGTGATGAAGGTAAGTCTTCCTGAGGCACAATGAAATACAACGCAGAGAACCACTGGCCAGGCAGTCCGGGCGAAGGGCATTCACTGGAGGTACAAGCTTATGAGTGCTCTCCTGAGCACAGGGCCCCTTCCCCTTTTAAGGGCCTGTACCTCATGGCCTGCGACTAGAGATGACTTGGCTGAATCTGGTGGGTCACACTCCACCTTGGGCAGTGTCCATGCTCTGGGTGTGTGATTGCTGCCTAATTAGAGTCCCAGACACCTTGTCTACCTGGGAGCTCTTCTGCTCTTCAACCAGCCCATTCATCCCACGAGCATTCCAGGAGGGAGCGGGAGGGGAAAAGCCACTTCACAGGCATTCAGAGAGGGAGAGGAGACAGAAGTGGGAGCAGAGGAAGTATAACAGACCTTTTGAGCATAGAAATCACTGCTGCTCCTACAACAGCAGGGACAGGCCAGTAGGAGCTGGGAAAATTAAGGCAGCATGTTTCTGTCTGGCTTTGAACCAGGGACCTTTTACAAGTTAGGTAAACATGAGAACCACTACACTACAGAAACTCTGTCACAGAGCTCTGCTCCTCCCTTCCTAAGAACATAAGAATGACCATATTGGGTCAGACCAAAGGTCCATCCAACCCCACATCCTATCTGCCAACAGTGGCCAATGCCCGGTGCCCCAGAGGAACTGAACCTAACAGGTAATGAGCAAGTGATCTCTCTCTCTTGCCATCCATCTCCCCCCTCTGACAAACAGGCTAGGGGCACCATTCCTTACCCATCCTGGCTAATAGCCATTCATGGACTTAACCTCCATGAATTTATCTGCAAAAAGAACAAGGAGTACTTTTGGCACCTTAGAAACTAACAAATTTATTTGAGCATAAGCTTTCCTGGGCTAAAACCAACTTCATTGGATGCATGCAGTGGAAAATACAGCAGGAAGATATATATATATATATATATATGTATACAAACAGAACATGAAAAATTGGATGTTGCCATACACACTATAATGAGAGTGATCAGTTAAGGTGAGCTATTATCAGCAGGAAAAAAACCCTTTTTTAGTGGCTTTCATGGCCTTTGAGAAAGCAAGACAGAGCCTTGGAAGACCCAGCAGGGTTTGTAGCACAGGAATTGTTCTCAGATTCCACTGAGACTTCAACTCAGGTTGCAGGATTCAAAGTCCTGAGTGCTGGCCCTTACACCATAGGACCAGCAGAGCACCTGTTGATTACTGTAGACTTCCAGTAGGGAGGACTCTGTGGGCAGGGGCGGCTCTAGGCATTTTGCCACCCCAAGCACGGCAGGCAGGTTGCCTTTGGTGGCTTGCCTGCGGGAGGTCACCGAAGTCGCAGGACCAGCGGACCCTTCACAGGCATGCTGCCGAACGCAGTCTGCCTGCTGCCCTCGATGCGACGGCAGAGCGCCCCCTGCGGCTTGCTGTCCCAAGCACGCGCTTGGTGTGCTGGGGCCTGGAGCCGCCCCTGTCTGTGGGGACAATTTTTTCTGGCAGGGAGGACTCAGTGGGAACATGCCTCTCTGGCCAGCCCTGCATTTGCTCAAAAAGTCAGCACACAGCACTTTGCTGCAGGCCCAGAGGCCTTTCTTCCTCCAGACTGTGAGGCCAGTGGACAGGTGAGGCAGTAGCACCTTCAGTCTCAGGCAGTAAAGGGCCCTTCCTGGGAAAGGCCATGTCCTGAAAAGAAGAAGCTGAAGTCAAGAAGAGTCCTCCAAAGACACCTTCTAAAGATCTTGGGGGCATATTACACAGAGAACTGTTTTCTCGGCTGACCAGTGACTTGAACCCTACACCCTCAGATTAAAAGCCTGATGCTTTACCAACTGAGCTAGTCAGGTTCATATGTTAAAAAAAGGTAAATTTAATGCAGAAGAGAAATTAGTCATGAAAATGAGGGCAGGAAACAATACAGAAAACCTGCTACTCTTGCTCTCTTAGCAGTCCTAGCCCCAGCCTGCTCCTCCATCCTGAGGCCTTATTCTTTCTTTAGTTAAATATCAAATCCAGGAGAAAACAGTTATACAGAACTGTCATTGGAAATACAAGAATTAAAAAGAAATAATGCAATCCCCATCACTTTATCGTGTTGGGGCCATTCCTGTATCGAGAGCACCCGCTAAGGTCCCTGTGTGCTTACGAGAAACCTGGAGGAACTCATACCACAGCCTGAACATGCAACTCAACTGCTCCCAGGTGCTGCAGTAAAACCCTTTCCCTGCTGTGACCTTGCACTCCATAGGATTTTCTGAAAATATGCTAATGAGTGTGAATATAAAGTGATTGGACTATGTTTCATGCAAAGGTCTCTTGTAAGGTATCATTACAAAGCTTATTATCTATTGTGTGTGTTCATTCTATTTGTATGATTCAATCATTCTTGTATCTGAAACTAGAAATATGAACTATAACTCTGTGGTCCTGTTGTAATGATGCAAAGTGTGGGCCATTAATAGTGGTTTGGACTCTTGATGGCTCCCATTAACCAGGACAATAGACTGGAGATGGCTCTGTCCTGCACCATCTGTGAGTCAGGCCAGGAAGAATGAAGGCTTGGGGGGGTCTCACAGGACATGTGACCATGTCACCTGGTACAGGAATCCATCTTAAACCTTGCATCCGAAGAAGTGGGTATTCACCCACGAAAGCTCATGCTGCAAAACGTCTGTTAGTCTATAAGGTGCCACAGGATTCTTTGCTGCTTCTACAGAACCAGACTAACACGGCTACCCCTCTGACACATCTTAAACCTGGGGCTCTTCCTCAGGAGAGAGACAAAAGATTCCTGCCTTGTACCAAAGCTGTATAAGGGGGTGGAACTGAACAAACATGGCTGCAGTCATGAGACATCCCCCAGCTACCACCTGAGCTGGAACAAGGGCTATGCCAGGTGAAAAGATTGGGCCCAGACAAGAAATAAGTTTAGTCTTTGCCTCTCAGTCTGTAAAGATGGGACCTTTCCCTCCAGTGCTGGAGGATTTGCCCTTCTCATCTACCCCTTGTCCCAAGCAGCACAGCAGGTGGGAATCTTACATGTACAGGGGCGCAGAAACCCCACCCACACCTTGCATGCAATTGGCACTTGCCTCTCACCAAGCAGGATTGAAATTCCTGCAGGGAGACACCTGCTCTTGGCATAAGCAAAGCAGCAGGGTGAAAAGAACCTGGAGATGCTGGGGATTGAACCCAGGACCTCATACATGCAAAGCATGTGCTCTACCACTGAGCTACATCCCCAGATGGACTGTGTGTGCTATAGGTTACACTCAGAGCCCTCCTGTTTCCAGAGCACCTAGTGGCCTAAAAGCAGCATGAGGGACACATTCCCTGCTCTGAGGGCCAAACCTGCTGTCCTGGAGGCTGTTAGTTCTTAGGGGTCACTTTGCAGCAGGGCCAGATTCGATGTGTGGGGCAGAGACAGTGGGTGCCCTGGACTCCGGGTGCAGAGATACACTCAGCCCTCTCCCCTGCATTGGGTGGGGGGTGCTGCCACCCCCTGCTGGAAGGTAATGTATCGGGGCGTGGGCACTGTGAGTCACTCAACACCTGACCCTGGTGGCAGCAGTGCTGTGGGGAGCTCCAGGTGTTTCTAGGATCTGCTCTTTCTACCTGCCTGTGAAGTCCAGCTTTCCCCAGCACATTCACTGCGGTGCAATTGGGTCACTGTTTCCATGGCTGAACAGCAAAGAATCGCTCCCAGTTTCCCTTCTATCGGCAGCAGGATTAGCCTGTGTCAGTGGTTAATGAGGTGGATCTAGTTGTAGATTGTTATTCATTCCCCACCTTGACAATTCACACCATCCCTTTCCCAGGCAGATTCCCAGCACCTCAGTGATCCTGGTAGCAGGGGTTGGGGCCTGAGACTTTCAGGGTCCTTTTTCTCCTCCACCTGGAGTGAACTCAGCTTTTCCCCCATCCCAGGCAATCCATGAAATAACACCAGGGGCATAAAGAAAGAGGGGAGGGAACATCTCAAGGCCAAGGCTGGATGTGCCCAGGGCCCCCAACTCATCCATTGTTTCCATGGAATTTGGCCCCTGCTTTGCACAAGGGACAGAGAAAGATCTTGCTGTTCCTGTGTCTATGCAAAGAAATTGTGTTTCCCTAGGAAAGAGAGGTGGGAAATGGCCCCATGATGGGACAATATCCTGAGGATTAAGACCTAAGGACTCAGGCTGAGAACTGATTTAACCCCACTCATCTGGGATTTAACAAATTGTCTTCCATGGAGCAGGGCCAGATCCAGCGTTTTTGCCACCCCAAACAGAGACAAAAAACAAACAAACAAAAAAAGCTGCAGTCGGCCCCAGCTCTACCTCTGCCACTTTTGGCGGCAAATCCTTCCCTCTGAGAGGGCTGAATTGCTGCTGAAGCCTCCCCTCTCTATTGACTGCCCCAGGGACCTGCTTGTTGCGCTGGTGCCTGGAGCCGGCCATGCCATGGAGACACTGGGAAGATGGGGAATCAGGAAAATAACATGGGTTTATTTACATTGCAAGTGAAGAATAACTGAAGCATTTTTGCTATAAAGTCACTTCTCCCTGACTGGGAATTGAACCCAGGCCTTGGCAGTGAAAGTGCCAAATCCTAACCACTAGACCACCAGGGAGGTGATTATAGGAGCTGTCTCTCTTATGCTACACTTTCTTAGGCTACTTTCTATCCAATTTCTGAAGCTGCTCCATTGTCCACTCCCTGAGGGGCTAAGAGCAGAGGGTGCAGGAACCCCTGTGCTCAGGGTCACAACCTGAGCCCAACCCAAGTCACTGAAACAAACTCAAATGACGCTTCCTCCAGCAGGATCACAGAGCCACACAAAAAGAACCCATGAAGAACAATCCTCCTCTGCCTTCATTTACCCCATCGCAACCCTCTCAGCAGCCGACTCTTGCAGGAAGGACTGAGCTGATAGGAGCTCTGGCATAGAGACCAAGGGAGGGGTGTTGCTCCCCCTGTGTGTGAGCTGATCACATTGTGACTCCGTGTAATGGGGCTCTGAGCTTTGCCATCTTGTGAGTTCTGAGTGCTGAGCCCCCCAGACCCTTCTGCTGGGAGCAGGGGCGGCTCTACGTTTTTGGCCGCCCCAAGCAGTCATGTGCGGGAGGTGCCCCGGAGCCGCGGGAGCAGCGGACCTCCCGCGGGCATGACTGCAGAGGGACCGCTGGTCCCGCGTGGCTCGGCTGGACCCCCCGCGGCTGCGGACGGTTCGCGGGTCTGGCGGCTCCGCTTGAGCTGCCGCAGTCATGCCTGCGGGAGGTCCAGCGGAGCCGCGGGATGAGCGCCCCCTCCACAGTCATGCCTGCGGCAGGTCCAGGCGTCCCGGGGCTCCGTTGGACCTCCCGCAGGCATGACTGCGGCAGGTCCGCCGGCCCGGCCTGCCGCCCCCCCCCGGCCAAAGGGGACGCCCCCTAGATTTTGCCGCCCTAGGCACCAGCTTGTTTTGCTGGTGCCTAGAGCCGCCCCTGGCTGGGAGCATGGGGATTGCACAACAGTTGCAAGCCCTTTTCCCGTCTCCTTGTCCTCCTCGGCTTCCCCAGACCTTCCCCACAAATGGTTCTATCAGGCGCTGGAGGGATCTAAGGACCTGCAGGTTTCCCTCACCCATCTCCTAAAGCAAACAGTGATTCCCGTCTCTGACACTCCTGGGCCAGGCTTCTTTTGAGTTTTTCCCCAGGGGACCTGATTCCTTGTGAAAATGTGTGTGTGGGGAACTGGCTTGTCTGCCCCCTCTCTGGGAGCCGAGAAACTTTTTCAGACTCTCCCCCACTAGATGAGTCCAACAGCACCTCCCACTGGTGGGAGAATCCTAAATTCCATCCTCCCATCCTGGTTACTCTGACCAGCTGATGTCGGCAGCATGCTAAATCAACCCCAGCTCTCAGGCTAGAGAGCAGCATCTAACCAGCCTTGTGACAGCTCCGGTTTGCTCGCTGGAGACATAATGAACAAGGAAAGAAGGCAAATGTCAGACAGGGAACCTCAGCTCCAGAAATAAATGCCCTCAGGGCTCCTTCTACATTGCGACTGGGCAATTGACTGACTTCAAATTCGGCTAAACCAGTTGGTAGAGCATGAGACTCTTAATCCTGCCATCATGAGTTTTAGCCCCATATTGGGCAGCAGCAACAGCCCTTAGGTGTCACTCTTCTGCTTATAGTCACAGCCCAAAATGAAAGTTCCACACCCCAGGATAGGTTTTGCAGCAAGACAAGATAAGCACATTAGCCAATGGTTAACAGGTTATATAATGTCTCCGCCCATGGTTTCAAAATAGCAAATTAACATTTAATGAATACTTTGATAAACTGTTAGTAGTATAAAATATCTATGTTGAATTCTGATTTGGGGTCCATAGGAATGGAGCAACTCCTTTGATTGTCCAACAGGCACATTCCTAGGGGTTAAAGCAAAGAACCAGTGAAAGTATATGGCAATAAAAATTGTTTTCTGTGTGTCTTAAGGCAGGCATTGGTCCCTGGGAGGGGAGGTGGAAGGATGCCATATCTTATACTGACATGTGCCAACTTCTCATAAACTCAAGGTTGGATCTGCGGGAAGAACGTCTCCCTACAGAAGAGACTAACACAATAGGAACAGGGATTCTTTGTTCAATCTGCAACTCTGAATAAGACACAATTATTTCGTTCTTAGCTCCATCACCTATCTTAGCAAGCAAGGCTTTCTGGTTACCCAGCTTTCTCTTAGCTGGTCATGATTTGCTAGGCCTCTGGTCTCTTGACCATACTCTGGACTTTGGCTCTGGAAAAGAGCTGGCACAATCCATAGACCAGGTTGTTATATAAACTGCACATGGATTTTAACCCTTCACATCCAGTAATGGCAAAGTTTTTGGTTCAGGCTTGTAGCAGTGATGGAATAAACTGCAGGTTCAAATCAAGTCTCTGGAGTCCATCCACAGCTGGGATGGGTCATTCAGTCCTTTGTACAGAGCTTCAGTTTGTAGCAAAGTCCCTCCAGAGATATGAAGCAGGATTGAAGACAAGATGGAAATGAGGCATCAGCCTTGTATAGTCTCTTGCCATGTGGTCTTTGCTTTCTTTGTCCCAAGGACACTATCCAGCATGTGGCATAGAAAAACCTGAGTTCTGTCCATAGGCAGGTCCCTGCATACCTTGCTGAGTCACAAGGTGTATCTGCCTTCTCTCAATGGGTCAGTTGTATAGCTGATGGTCCTTAATTGGGTGATCCACAGGGAGTAGCTCAAACCTCCAAAGTGCCTGGCCAGGGGCAGGACATTAGCACAGCAAGGGAGGGGTGTGGCAGTGACATCACAAAGGCTTTTTGCAGGACCTCAGACTATTGGTCAAAGGTGGTGGGGAGGTGGTGACCTCACAGAGAGATGCTGACATCAGCCAGGCAGGACAGGGGCGAGGGGCCAGGGAAACCTCAGAGACCCCTGTGGCTTTGCTTCAGCAAGTCTCCTTCTCCAGGTCTCTCTTTGAGGACTGAGAGAGTATTCGGGTTCACGGACGTGAGTGCCAGGAGGAACCTCTTTCGAGTTTTCTCCTGTCCTTTTAGTGATTTTACTAGAAAACAGCCATCCCTGTTTAGAAGGTAAGAGCCTCCTCAAGGTTTGAAACCTGTTCAGTCTGATCCATCTGGTGACTGTTGAATTCTAGGCATGGAAAACACGAGCTTAAGGAGGCAGAATTTTATTCTGCACCTGGGATTTTGTCCCTTAGAATCACTGGGGACATTAGGGTTTGTCCTTTTGGTTTCACCTTTTCCTCCATCCCTCCCCCCTCCTTTCTCTTTGTCTCTTGCTTCTTTTGTCCTTTCTCCTGTTCCCCTCCCAGCACCAGGAGGGGGTGTGTGTGTGTGTGTGTGTTGCGGGGGAGCAGTGTGGTTTTTCCCCGTGTAGCCAGCACCAGACCTGGCACCACCCCCAGCTCTGCCCCCTTCCTGCCACTGCGACCCCATCTCACCTCCTGACCCTGGCTGGGCGCCCCCGGCCCCTCGTAGCAGGGGGCTGTGCAGGGGGGTCTCCTTGCAACCATGAGTGGGTGTCTGGTGGGTGCTGTCACCTCCGCCAGAGACCCCCAAGAGACTCACTAGCTTCCTCCGCATGCAGGGAGGGGCTCCTACTTTCTGACTTGGGGGGGAGGAGATTCCGTGATGTCAGAGCCCGTGGGGGGAGGGGTTCAAATCACGAGTCTGGAGTGGCAGGGGAACCCCTCCCCCAGTCAGATTCCACTAGGGGGCTGGGCTGGGATCTCTAGGGAGGGAGACACAGGAAAAAGCAGCCACCACTATGGAACCCAGGAGTCCTGGTTCCCACTGCCCCTTCTCTCACCTCTAGACCCCCCTCCGCTCCCAGAGCCAGGGATAGAACCCAGAGGTCCTAGTGCCCAGCCCCCTCCCTGCTCTGACCACTACACATCACTCCTCTTTTAGGCTCGCTGCCTCTTCTATCCACCCAGCCCACCTGTCCATCCCTTTGCTGCAGGTTTCTGGGGTGTCACCCCTGCTCTGCGCTCCCCCAGTGCAGCCCGAGGCCTTTCCTCCCCCCAACCACACATCCTCACCCCCCTCGTGCTGGATCATCTGCTTGGCCCCCTGCCCCCTCTCGGGGTGCGCTGTGCGGCGTGGCTGGGGATTGTGCAATGGCCCAGCACCAGGCAACGCAGAACGTAAACCACAGGCCCTGCCCTGCCCCACCCCACTGGAGCTGCCTTCCAGGTGCATCGGAGCCCAGCACCCTGCACCTGGCCCCTCCTGCCCCACAAGGGGTGAGCTGCAGCCCCACCATGCTCTGCAGAGGGGAGAAGGGTCAAGCCAACCAGCCCATTTAGGATGGGGGAATCAACACCCTTTTTTCTGCACAGCCACTGACCATCAGCAGGATTCCTCCTCCCTCCTGTGCCTCAGTGCAACTAAATCTCCACACCTAGACAGCTGGTCCATCCGCTGCACCCCAATCCCCCATGCCTGAGCCTCCCTGCCAAAGCCCTGCACCTGGCTCCAGAGAATCAAGTCTCACGTGTCGCTGGGAACTTGACTTCTTGTGCCCAGACAGTCTCAGCCCCCCTCAGCAGATGACCTGAGAAACATAGTGTCTGTCTTCTCTAAAGAAGTACTTGGAGAATTTTTTCTTGTGTGACCACATGGCCTAATGGATAAGGCATCTGACTTGGATCAGGCGATTGAGGGTTCTGAGTCCCTTCGTGGTTGTGATTGTGCGATTTTACCTTTGGGCTGAAAGTCCTGCTCCCTTCAGGGCTGGAACCTCTTCTTGGCCGCTCAGGCCAATGCTCTGGCTTCAGCTAGAGCCCCAGGAAGGAGTTGGGGGTTGCGTGTCACAAAGGCTGGGGCATGAGCCCCAGGTGCTTCCAGTCTCGCCTTTGCCCTTCCTGACTTGCCAAAAAAAATGGGCGGCTGCCCGGGCTAGAGTGTGGAGCAGTTTCCCTCTTCCAAGTGTGCGCCTGTCCCTGTGCTGGAGGGTACTTGCTACATAGCACCTTAGGAGCCTGGGTGTTTCTCTGCTTCTCGCCAGCTGGGGAAAAGCCTCTTGGGGTAAAATCTCCTGCCCCACTGCCAAAGTGAGCACCTGGAGTGGGAACGGTAAGAGGCCCCACCAGGGGGGCTGGCCCTGCTTTCCTACCGTCTTCTGATGTTGGCCACAAAGCATCAGCAGCTGGCTGTGGGTGGCTTTCAGTGGGGGTTCGGCATGGCAGGGAGCAGCCTGGCTGGGTGTCTCTGTGGCTGTCTGCTGGCCACGCATAGGCATGGTTCTCCCCTCTTCTTGCCCTGCCCTCGGTTGCTCTGTGGCTGTTAAGCCTTCCCTTGGAGCTGTCAGCACCAGCCGCCTCTGTCCTAGGTGCCCAGAGGAGGAGAGGTGCTGGGCTTCAGCCTGGGACTCTGCCTCCCTCCTGCCTTTCCCTGACTATGAAGCCTGACCCTGTCCCTCCTTCCTTCAAGCGCCATGTGGGCAAGAGGAAGAGCTGCAGCTACAGGGACCAAAGTTGTGGGCATCAGGTGAAGCAGCAAGAAACCCAACATCAGGTCAACCCGCAGGAATCTCTAGCCAGACTGTTAAGTTCTAGGACCCCACCCTATAGCCGCCAGCCCATTGAACCAGCCAGACCAAAGACCTATCGCCAGTGGGCATCAGTGACCCAGGAGGAGGAGAAAAAAAAGCACCATTTTAGCTCAGCCAGGGAGAGGGTAACAAAGCACATTGAGCTCCAAGCTTTGCAGCAAACCACCGTACCCGCCAGAGGTCCCACTGAGATTTGAACTCAGATACCAGAACTCAAAGTCCCGAGTGCTGCCCATTACACCATGGGACCTGCTGCTGTTCTGTTTTCTAGACCCCTGTGACTCTCACCTGGCTGGTTTGCTCTCTGCACTTATTGCTTCCCACCAGCGGCTTCCTCTCGCAGGACTCTCTCTCCTCCTCCAGTGACTGTGGTCCTGAACTACCGGATCCGCGGGTCCTGCCCTGAGTCCCCCGTAGCCCCCTGCTTTGTCTCCGTTCCCTGCAGGCTGCAAAAATGTCAGGGGAGGCTGCTCCTCCCTTCACTCGATGCTCCTGCTCATATCAGCCAACTGCAGCCTCATCTCCTGGAACTCGGGCAGCTGTCGCTTGATCCGATCGTACAGTCACACACTGACTGGCTCCCCTGCCTGGATGCTCTTGTGGAAATCCCACAGGCGACGCTGCAGGACTTGGCACCGTTGGTTTCTTTAATGTTGTGGTGTTTGCCCAACTGCCACAACAAAGCCGCCAACTCCTCCCTCACCGACTCCCACCAATCCCCCTGGTTACCATAGAACCCTCTGATGCTTTCCCATTCTGCCCACACTGCCAGGCCTCACCCCCCTGCTCCTTTATCTTACAAGCTCTGGCTGTTCAGCTTCACTATCCTCTGCCCTGGGTCAGGGACAGGGGCGGCTCCAGGCACCAGCGCAGCAAGCTGCGGGGGGTGGCCTGCCGATCGTTGTGAGGGTGGCAGTCAGGCTGCCTGCAGGAGGTCCCCTGGTAATGCGGATTAGGTGGCATGCCTGCGGGAGCTCTGCCAGTCCTGCGGCTTCAGCGGCAATTCAGTGGTGGTTACGCCGAAGCACGGGACCGGCAGACCTCCCGCGGGCATGCCGCCGAATCCGCCTTACCAGAGGACCTCCGGCAGGTGTTGGGATAGATCTGTATTACATTATATACTAATGTTAGATGTGTAGAAAGTGTGACTAGAAAGGAGTAGTGTGACTGTGCTGCCCGTGGGAGCCAGCTGAGGTCACTCAATCAGGGTGAACTGCAAACAAAACGGGCAGACACACCCCAAATGCTGGTGGTTATTCCAATACTTAGATTTACCAACCAGCACAAAACAGCTTCTGTAGCACCTCACTGGTTACTCAGAAGTCCAAACCCCGCAGTTCCCTTAAAGTGCCCAGCCTCAGGCCTCCGTCCAGACACTCGTCAGATATGAGGATGATTCCTGAAAATCTGATCTCATCATATCAAAGAAAAGGTTCTTCCAATCCCAAAGGATCAGCCACACACCCAGGTTCAATTATAACTTAGATCTTACCCAAAATACACGCTACAGCCAATTCTTATTAACTAAGCTAAAATTTATTAACAAAGAAAAGAGAGAGAGAGTGTTGGTTAAAAGATCAATATACAGACAGACTTGAATTCAATTCTCGAGGTTCAGATGCATAGCAGAGATGAGCTTGTAGTTGCCAAAAGTCCTTTTAGAAATAGTCGAGAGGTGATAGTCCAATGTCCATATTCAGGATGACTCCAGTCAGTGACTCGGGATCTCAATCCTTATGGCTTAAGAGTTCCCTCTCTTGAAACCGAAAGCAGATCTGAGATGAAGCAGGATCATGTCCCAGGGTTCTTATAGACGAGACTTGTTTGCTGACATCACAAGCCCTGAGCAAACATCTCCCCTTTTACCTCTAACAATGCAGACTAGCATTTCAAAGCTCTGTTCATTTACAGATCTTCCTAACCAGCCCTCAAGGTTCACCCATGGGTCAGGTCAGTGGGTGAGGTGAGTTAATTAACTCTTTCTGGCCATGTCACCTTTCAATGAAATATATTACACTCATAACCTCACAGGAGGTCAGGAATGGGATAGCAGGGGCTGCGGGTCGGGAGTGAGGGGCACTGGTAGAGCTGGGGGAAGCCCAGGGGCTGCGGGTCAGGAGTGAGGGGCACCGCTAGAGCTGGGGGGAGCTCAGCGGGCTGTGGGTCGGGAGTGAGGGGCACTAACAGAACTGTGAGTCTGGAGGTCAGGACTGGGATGGCAGGGGCTGCGGGTCGGGAGTTAGGGGCACCGTCAGAGCTGGAGGGAGTGCAGGGGGCTGTGGGTCGGGAGTGAGGGGCACCAGCAGAGCTGTGAGTCTGGAGGTCAGGACTGGGATAGCAGGGCTGCGGTTCAGGAGTGAGGGGCACCAGCAGAGATGTGAGTCTGGAGGTCAGGAATGGGATAGCAGGGGCTGCGGGGTCGGGAGTGAGGGCCACCAGCAGAGATGTGAGACTGGAGGTCAGGACTGGGATAGCAGGGGCTGCGGGTCGGCAGTGAGGGCACCGGCAGCACAGTGACTGAGGAACTCAGCAGGGAGTCCTGGGGCTGGGGGTCGGGAGTGAGGGGCACCAGCAGAGCTGGAGGGAGCGCAGAGGGCTGCGGGTCGGGAGTGAGGGGCATCAGCAGAACTGTGAGTCTGGAGGTCAGGACTGGGATGGCAGGGGCTGCGGGTTGGGAGTGAGGGGCACCCTCAGAGCTGGAGGGAGCCCAGGGGGCTGCGGATCAGGAGTGAGGGGCACCAGCAGAGCTGTGAGTCTGGAGGTCAGGACTGGGATAGCAGGGGCTGCGGGTAGGGAGTGAGGGGCACCGTCAGAGCTGGAGGTAGCGCAGGGGGCTGCAGGTCAGGAGTGAGGGGCACCAGGAGAGCTGTGAGTCTCGAGGTCAGGACTGGGATAGCAGGGGCTGCGGGTCAGGAGTGAGGGGCACCATCAGAGCTGGAGGGAGCGCAGGGGGCTGCGGGTCGGGAGTGAGCAGCACCAGCAGAGCTGTGAGTCTGGAGGTCACATCTGCAGGGAACAGTTCTGAACTTGGAGCACTTACAACTTGGAGAGTCTTTGTAGGGCATCCCAAATGTTTCCTGTATTCACAGACAGTTGTTGAGATGGTTCACCCAATTCCTCACCTGTGCACACGGCTCTCGGGAGCACTTTTTTTCAGAGCCATAGATGTCTGAGACCCACGGCTGGTCCCCTCATTCCAGCTGCGAGATCACATCAGGTTTGGAAACTGGAAACCCTGGGAAGGGAAAGAAAACAAGGACGGTCCATGGAATTTGTGGGATACTTGTCACAAGGAATATTCCATGGTTTTAACCCCAGCTCATTTTTAAGACGTAACACCCCAAGGCCGGCTTCCTTGGCTCAAAGTGGCAGGAGAGTTATTATTATAACTCATATTCATGACCTTAGTGCCTAAGAGCCAATGAACCATGGGCCCCTGTTGTGCTAGGCACAGCACAAACCCAGAATAGAAGATGGCCCAGGCCCTGAAGAATTTACAGTCTAACTAGACAAGACAGACACAGATGAGGGAAGAGGTGGAACCCGCCAGCAGAGTGAACTATGTGAAGGCAGAGGGACAGATCTGATGAACACAGGTATAGAACTTGAGACTATTGTATTTAATGTTATGACTAGGGCCAGTGTTTTCCGGAAATTGCGGCTGTTACTGCATTTCCCCCTGAAATTACTCTTCATTTCTGGAATCACCCTTCGTATCCAGAATAGCTGAACAGAAGGTGGTTGGGGATGCAGGGTCACAAACCCCACATTTCTGCCTGGAGACCCCTGACTCCTCCCCAGGGCACGGGGCAGAGGCTGGGGGCTGGCTGCTTTTGAGACTTGCTGCCAATTTCTTCCCTCCTCATACAAGTCTGGGCTCAGAAAAAACACTGGAGCTTCCCCTTGGGAGACGGGGCACTTGGCAGTGGGACACTGGGCACCCTCATCGTGCTGCAGCGCAGACGGCATCAACAGCACCTCTCCCCTGCTCCTCTCCCCTGCACACAGCTGGTTCATGCCCTGTCTCCCCAGCACACAGCCGGCTCCAGGCTCTCAATGCCCAGTGTCTGGGCCCCACCTTCCCCACACAGCTGGCTCCTGTCCAGTGGTGAGCTGGAGCCGGTTCCCACAGGTTCTCAAGAACCGGTTGCTAAAATTAGACCTCCGTGGAGAACCAGCTGTTAAAGGGCCAGGGGGTGGGCAAAGAACTCTGGTCTGTGGGCCGGACCATCCTGTTGCTCCCAGGATTCCCAGCTGGGGAGGCTGAGGCTCCCCCGGCCCTTCCCCCGCTTCCCCCCAGCTGCAGCGTGGCCAGCCGCCGGCACCAGCTGGGCAGCTCAGCTGAGCTCTGGAGTCGTCCTGCTGCCACTTTTTGAATGGCCCAGCAAGGTGGGGCGGGGGGCTGCTGCAAGCTCCAGGGCTGGCCAGAGGAGACGGGAGGGGGCAAGTGGGGCAATTGGCCGAGGCCCTGCAGGCCTCCGGCCCCATGAGAATCTCTCCTCTGGCCCTCCCCACTCCTCCCTTAAATCAGAACTTTTTATAGGGAACCGGTTGTTAAGATTTTGGCAGCTCATCACTGCTCCTGTCCCCTCCCCCAATGCATTTTCATGTTGTAAAGGATTATATATTGCTCATGCTTGTCAATTACTCTGTTTTCGCTGCCAGCAAACACTGGCCCTACTTATGACTGTTATCTTTGAGCCAGCCCTTGAAAGCATGAATACTTCACAGACTGTGGTGCTGAGATGGGCCAGATGATACCGGGGAGGCTGAGGGATGGGGAGATGGGTTTCCTGTGCAATCTGGTGTCACTAAGGCTGGATCTCAAGGCTGGTTATGCAGAACTCCATCTTCTGAAGCTTTGCCCTGCACAGAAAGGGGCAGTGACTGATTTTACCTCTTTCGGGAGACTGAATATGACAGACTTTTTGGAGAGAAACAGTTGAGCCAGGCTGCTGTAGAAAACAGTTTGATTTCCTTTCACTGAGCCTGTCCGTTTGTCTTCACTCCGGTAGAGCTCCCTGCATCTGCGAGCCCAGTTATTCCTGCTCCCAAGAACGTAACGAGTCCGTGTATACTTCACTCAGCCAAGGGGAGATCCTCCCATGGACAGGTGACAATTATTCCCTTGTCTCTGTCGGGTATTCCATTGATGTAGGTTGGTCCCAGCCTGTCCTTAATGACTCATTCATATCATCCCGTGACAGCTCCGTGACAAAACACCTCATGTCTCCTGCTCTTTATAATCATAGCAATACCAACCACAGAGGGAAACTGAGGTGTGTATTGGCATCATAGAAGTATCACCAAAATTCCTGCCTCTATCACACACACACGGCTCACAGCCCCAGGAGAGAAAGCAAAGCACGGGACCTGGATGTTAGTCCAGTGAACACAGTGGAGGACAAGCTGCAATCCGCACACCCTGGTCAAACAGGAGAGGCAGGTGGGTCCCCACCCATAGAGAGGGGCTGGCTAGAGGCCTGATACCCGAGAGGCCATTGCTTGAGCAGACCATGGAGGCAGGTCAAAGGCTTCGCTACCCCAGAACTGTGGCATCGCAAAAGCAGATTTTGAGGAATTAGGAAATCTAGTGACTCAGGTGTAATGGGAGGGAGAATTAAACTCCCCAGTGTGTGGAGAAGGCTGGGGAATTAAACACTAAAATTCAGGAGCAACAGCCCCTAATTCTTCTGAAAAGAAGGAAGTTTGGGGTGGGCTTTAGCAATTAGGTTGCAGCACATTCATAGATTGGAATTATTAATTAATAAGTGATGTAAATCATGAGTATTAATGCTTGATGCTTATGGACTTCCCAAAGGCCACGTATGGGTTGGGGCAGCTATTGACATTCTTGTAATCAGAGAAAAGGAGCAGATATGGTATATAGCCATCCTATTACCATAAGGAATTTTAGTGGGTGGGAGATAAGGCAAAAAAAGTGGGGCAAGGGAACTTGTCAAAACTTGTATGACAAATAAAGGTATAAAGTTATCACTACTCAGGTTTTTTAGAGCCCCCACAGCTTCTAATAACCGAGGGGACAGGACTCCTCACCCAGCGAGGTCACCGTCTCATAGTTCTCCTGCATGACGTCTCTGCAGAGGGCTCTCTGAGCGGGGTCCAGCAGAGCCCATTCCTCTCTGGTGAAATACACAGCCACCTCCTCGAAGGTCACCGGCCCCTGAAGGAGAAAGAGTCCAACACTCAGTACCTGCTGCCTCCGTCACAACCCCACCACTCATGGGGGAGAGGAGCCAATCAAAGGGAAGCTCTGGCTGGCTCACAGGCAGGAGTCCCACCCCCACCCTGCTCAGAGCAGCCAGGAAACACCAGGGTGAGGGGACGAAGCGAGAGCCCCTTGTCTCTCTCAGCAGATCCATCACCCCGCAACTAGCCACAGACGGACACAGGAGATGGAGCCCCTAGCAGGGCGCAGGGAGAGCTCGCTGGCAGGGAGCCCAACGCTGTTCTCATTGTGAAGAGCAGGACAGGACCAGACTTAGTGGGGGGCAGACGACATGACGGTCCAGGGGGGCCTTGCTGAGGGGTGTCCTGTCTCTCCTCCCCCCACTTCTCTTCAGCTGTCTGCCCCTGCAGCTCTTCCTGCAGCCCTGCCCCCACCCCACTTGGAGCTGCCCCGGCCAAGCTGCTCCCAGGAGCCTCCTGTGCCGTGCGGCGGGGGGGGAGGGGGTTTGCTGATGTCAGGGTGGCCCCACCCTCCTGCCTCTGTGCCCAGTCTCTGCTGAGCTGAGGTGGGGGGGACAAGATTCTGTGCTGCCGCCTCTGGGTCAGGAGTGGGAGCTGCTGGCCCCTGCTGCTGTGTGAACGAGCCTTCGGACTAGTGAGTGCCACTGTGCTGGGAGTGACAGCGGGTGTGACTCACCCCCCACCCCCCCCACACTCACCCCACAATAGACACTTCAATTACTGTTATTCCTTCTTTTTACTTCCTGTCAAAATGCGCAAAGTGCACATAGTCTCTGTAATTTTATTCTTTCACATTCGGTCAGGATGACAGTGCTGGTATTTTAGCTTTCTAACTGGTCTGTGCATTTCAAAATTTTATTTCCGTCTTATGCTTAAATTCAATTCTTTGAGTAATGAGTTCTAAAATGCCTCACCTGTCCTGGCTGGAGTAATTATCATTATTACTGTTATTACCGTATTGTGCTTTGTCATTCATTATTTAAAATGGTACAGTCAAATAACAGACTCTACATTTTGCATGTACTTACCTTAGCTGGGCTCATTTAAAAAAAAATTAGCTAAACTCAAAACTTTAGACACTGTGCAGATGAAGATCACTTATCTTCAGATTGTATTTTTAAATCTGTCTGTAAAGTAACTTAAAATGTCTATGAAAATAAATACAGTTCCAAGTATGATACTAATAACAATGATGGAGTGAAATGTTAGTGAGTCACCTACATGGTAGTGACCAGTTAACACAAATGCCAAAATAACTAGAGAAACAAATTCCCATTCGTAAAAAAGAAAACTTTAATCCCTATGTAAACTAAGTAAATATGTTTTCAGTGGAATGAAAAACAATTGACTAAAATAGAGGAGATAATGGCAGTAACATGGAGCGTGTCTGTTAGAGAAAGTAAGCAGATTTTATTTATTTTTATTTATCTCTACTAAAGATGGGGTAAAAAGTATCAACCTTGTGTTTCTGATACCTGCATTAAAGCTCCAGAACTGATACCTCAAGGCTTGGGATAGGGAATATCTTGCTGTATTGTCTCCTGATTGTTCTAAATTTACTTTGAAATTTAATATGTGGCTGTATTAAGATTATGGGAAAAGAGGTACCAAGTGGTAACAGGGTGAACAATTAGCAGGAAGATTAATTTTAAATAAAAAATTTTTTGTAAAGGCACCTCTGTTTCCAAATGTGCCTTAACCACAGGATACAGGTTGTGTGTCAATGCTAATGAGGTATAATTAGAATCTCATTATAAAAAGGGGGTGCCCAGAGCAGGAAAATTGAGCTCCCTGTGGGAAATTCCAGCAGGAACCATCCCTCTACTGATGATCAATCCATGAGAGACACCTCAGACCCTAATACTATTGAACAGGATGTGAGTAGAACTAGAGTTGTAACTTTTGCACAGGTCTTCATACAATGTCTATATGCCTTGGGTCGTCGTAACCTTAACTGTAACTTCAATAAAACTTGTAAAACCGACTAGACCTTGTACCTGTGAATGTCTGTGTGGTCACTACCCTTGGTCTTTGTGTGTTCCTAGAGACTGTGCATTTGAAGCAAGTAGCAGAGGCGACTTTCACTCTGTTAAGCTTGAAACTGTCGCCACCAGAGCCGACCCCGCGGCGGTGTAATGCCACATTACAAACTGCACTTTAAATAAAAGGCTGCACAATACACCACACACCAGGCCACCCTCACTTCTGCGCTGCTGCTGCTGGCGGTGGCATGGCCTTCAGAGCTGGGCGCTCGGCCAGCACCTGCCGCTATCAGGCCGCCCTGCCAGTGCTGAATTTGTGCCATGGCTGAGCTCTGGCACCTCTTTCAATACAAACTAAGCACTAGAGGGAGGCACCGGGGCCTGGACGTGATGGTGGGGAGCCCGTGAGGGCCAGGGGTGATGGGGGGCACCAAAATACAAGTTCACCCAGGGTGCCATTTTCTCTAAGGCCAGCCCTGGAGCTGGGTATGGGGGAGGGGCATATCCCCTCAGGCCGTGGTTCTCAAGCAGGGGTCCCTGGACCTCTGGGGGGCTGCGAGCTGGTTTCAGGGGCTCCTCCAAGCAGGGCCAGTGTTAGACTCGCTTGGGCCCAGGGCAGAAAGCCCAAACCTCTCTGCCTGGGGCCATGAGCCCTGCCACCAGGGGCTGAAGCCAAAGCTGGAGCAATTAGCTCTGTGGGGGTCCCTGTCACATGGGGCCCCAGGCAATACCCCTGTTTGCTACCCCCTAACACCAGCCCTGGCTTTTCTGTGCAGAAAACCAGGCACATGCAGGGCAGTGGGGGTTTTATAACATGTTGAGGGGCCTCAGAAAGAAAACAGTTGAGAACCCCTGACTAAGCCTCATTGGTGGGTGCCCCTCTACATCTCACAGCAGTGAGGCTCCAGCCCTGGGATTCTGCTCCCTTTACCTAGCCCCACCTAGGTGTGTTCTTTGCACTTCCACAAATCAGAGCATTTCCACCTTCTAACCTCATGGGTCTGTTCCTAGAATGGAAGCCACATATTACCGAGATCCCAACAGGTTTGCTACACCCTGGCTTCCTCCCATTCTCCACCCTGTGAATTTCCTGCCCCGCTCCAACCTCCAAACCAGACTGCCCAAGCCTCCCAGCTCCTGTGTATCTGCTGTCACTCTCCCTCCAGCAGGAACCCACCAATAACCCCCAATAATCCCTACCTGAACGGGCTCCTCTGCAGCCATTTCCCTTCCCTGTCCCATAGGAGGATGGGATGAACCGGAGCGAGACGTGGGCGTCATTCTGCAGCCTGGCAGGGTGAGAAGGGCAGTTGTGGAGGTTTCAGAACAGGCTTTAGTTCATTTCACATCACAATTCCCCCAGGCCCTTTCCCTGCAGACAGACATCCTAGACTCTGCCATGCTGGAAAATGCTCGATCTCTTTATTACAGTGTAGACCTGACCCCTCCTGCCAGGGGTAAATCCACAGACGTTTTTCAGCCTCTGCAGTAATAAAGTCTCTGAACAAAATGCTAGAAAGGAGCAGAACCAAAGGGGCTGGGCAGGCTCCAAAGGGGACACTGGTTCCTCCTTCCCCACCGGTGCCCCAGCCATGCCCTGTGGCTGGCAGAGAATGGCCACCCCATCTCCACCCCAGAGGGAGCTGTGTCTCAGGGCTCCCCCAAACAGCACCCAGGAACCCCCATCCCCTTTGGGGAATGACTCAGGGCAACAATTTCCCACCCAAACAAGGACGAATTGCTGCAGATGAAATGGGGGGAGGGAGGAAGCCGCCCCCCCCCAAATATGAGGAAAATTTAAATTGACATTTGAGACTTATGGAGAAAATTGGGGAAAATAAGAGACTAGAGAGTCAATAATTTTAGGAAAAACGAGGGATTCTCCTTCGGTTTGACGGTCCTGTGTGGTGAGGGGAGAGAAAAGGGGGAGAACTAGAGAGACTTGTTACCAGTGCTGGGGAGGGAAGTGGCACAGACAGGAGAAGGAGGCAGGTATCTCCCCCCACCCCCGACTCACACACACTCTCCCCCTGGACTTTCCCAGCTGCACAGAGACCGTTCAACCCCCACCTGCCCCACTGCCCTTCCCCCGCCTGCAGCTCCGGCTTCTGCCCGCCCCCCCCCCCCAGCCACACAACGGGGCACCCCCGGGCCCCCGGCTCTGGCCCCACCAGGATCCCCGCGGGGCCGGGGGCAGGTGCTACTGCAGCTGAGAACAGCGGCTCCGCTCCGGCTCCGGCGGCTCCAGCGCTGCTGGCAGCACGTGGCCACCAGGGAGCAGCTGCTGAACCCGGGCTCTCGCGTCACAATGTGCCAGAGCCCCGCCCCCCGGAGCGGCCCCGCCCCCGGGCTGTGACCGAGCCCCGCCCCGAGGAGCTGCCCCGCCCGCTGGCTGTGTCAGAGCCCCGCCCCCAGGAGCTGCCCCGCCCCCAGGCTGTGCCAGAGCCCCGCCCCCAGGAGCTGCCCCGCCCCCCGGCGGTGTCAGAGCCCCCCCCCCAGGAGCTGCCCCCCCCCCCGGCGGGGCCAGAGCCCCGCCCCCAGGAGCTGCCCCCGGTCTGTGCCAGAGCCCCGCCCCCCGGAGCTGCCCCGCCCCCGGGCTGTGTCAGAGCCCCGCCCCCAGGAGATGCCCAATGTCCCATCTCTGGGCTTTGTTCTCCTGCCTCCTTGTTCCCAGCACCCACCGCTCCCAGCTGCTCCCTTCCTATGTCTGCAAACACCACCCCCCCGGGGGTGGGCTGCAGCGCTCGCTGGGGCTGTCTCCAGTGGCTGAAGTTGCCTCCATCTCTGCTTTACCTGGGGGGGGGGGAGACAAAGAGAGGAGATGGTCCCAGGGTGTGAAAGGAAAATTAGGGGGCTGGGAAAGAAGGACTGTTTGGAAAGGTGGGTTTTTTGCGAGGGCAGGGGAGGTCATTCCTGTATTGGACCAACTGCCGGTGGGGGGAGAGGGAGAGAGAGAAGCGACACGCAAGCTGCGCTCTTTCCCCAGCAGCAGGTGGGCCACGTGGTCTCTCTGCTGCCCTGGCTGCGCGGGACGGGACCCGGCTACCACTACAGGGCAGGCAAGAGCGGCGGCCCGGGCGGGCAGGGGGAGGGGCCCGAGCGGAGGGGCGGAGCCGCGTGAGCAGGTATGCAGATCTGTGTGCGAGCAGAGCATCGTGGGAGCGGACGCAGGCTGCCAGGCAGGGCCCGACTTTGGCACCGGGAGCTCGGCGTGGGGAAGGGAGGGGCTCCGGGGGACGTGTCCGGGCAGCTGTCGGCAGTGGGGGCCGGTGTGGGCGAGGCCGGCGGTGGGGGCGCGGCGGTCCGCCCCGTGTGTTATAAGTGCGGGGCGAGCGAGGGCGGGCGGCGGCCGGGCAGCAGGAACTCATACTTACCTAGCAAGAGAGATACCATGATCACGAAAGTGGTTTTCCTAGGGTGAGGCTCATCCGTTGCACTGCGGGTGTGCTGACCCTTGTGATTTCCCCAAATGCGGGAAACTTGACGGCATAATTTGTGGTAGTGGGGGACTGCGTTCGCGCTCTCCCCTGGTGATTGGTTTGAACAACAGACAACCGATAGTGGGCTGTTTAGGCTTAGTGCACTGCAAAGCAGATACTCAGGAAAACAGCTGTTATTCTGGGTCTTTGGGAGTGCTCTTTTCCACAGGCCCTGTACTTCTAGGTATCTTTGTCACACGTTCCTCCTTGTAAGCAAAGCTCAGCTCTGAAACTTTACTTGGGTCTCTCTGTGTTCTTGGCTTTCCCTAGTCTTTTGCAGCTGATCTGCTCTCTAGTCTGCTTTTGGGGGGCTTGGACCGGTGCCTTCCTTGGCTCTAAGGGGAGCTGCCTGCCCGCCTGCCTGCTCTGCTTCTTTCCCTGCTTGTAGCTTCTTGCCTGGCCCTTCTTCTCGGGCTCTTCCTCTTTTGACGGGAGGACGGCCTGTCCAAAACGCCTGTCCCACCCGGTCTCCTCGTCCAACAGGCAGCCTCGCCCCCTGCCCTGGGGCCGCTTTGGCTTTCGCTGTCTGTTCCTGTCTCTTGGTGGCCACCCTGTCTGTGCTACGGAGACTAGGCTGTCACAACCCCATGCTGGAGGAGGGCTTTCCGTCGCTTGAGGCCCACCCACCGCCTCCCCGAATGCCCTTTAGCTACGCTGCGGGTTAGGGCGGCGTGGCCCTGTCGCCCAGGAGCGGGTTTTCCCTTTTGCACACCTCTGACGGACGGAGCTGTTTTGACTTAACTGTTCAGCACGCACCGACCCTCGGGCCTGGGCTGCACGGGGAACGTAAATCGGCGCGGCTACATCAGTCCGCGCCTTGGTCGGAAGAATTCTTCCGTCGACCTAGCTCCGCCTTCGGGAGGTGGATGGCCGGCACCAACGAGGAAAACCCTCTCCAGGACCCTTCTCCGGGAACAGTGCCCTTCCGTTTGGGGAGATTATGCTGCTTTAAAAAAGAGAAATTGTTTAACTGCCTTTCTCTGAGGCAAGGTTGACTTTGTATTGCTTCCCTCGTGGCTCCTTATAGCAGTTGTGTTCTGAAATCTTTAGGGTTTGACTTCATTTATGATGAAATCTTGCTGTAACTTTATTCTAATTTTCAATGAGTAACTAGACCTGAGCTGTTTGGCGTGTTAGTGGAGGATTGTTTAAAAACCTGGGATTCCACTTTCGGTTACCTTTCCATTACATTTCCTCTGAAAGCCCACCGAAAGCCTCCACTTCCCACATAACTCTCTCAAACCTGCAGTCATCAGGCATACAGAAGATGCTTACAGTTTCACTCCATACGAGTCCAGTTCCTTGCTGTTTCCTGTCTAACCACTGCACACATATGGTATCCCCTCCCTACCCGGAGCTGCTTCCTGGCTTTTCCGCTCAGGGCAGGAAAACGAGAATGGAGAGGTAAGCTGTGCAGGGAACTCTTCCTCAGCTCGCACTCCACCCCCAAGGGCCTTTCGAGGTCTTCTACGGACTTCAGGTTTCATTTGATTTCCAAGGTTTATGGGCTCATTAATTAGCCATCTCTCCTAATGCAGGGATTCTACGGGTCAGACCAAAGATCGATGGCCCAAAAGAGCTAAGAAACAGAAATAAAGGTGAGAGCTAGGCGTTACATTCAGAAGAGAATCCAGAATCTGACTGTGCCCTGGCATGTTCAACGCTGCCCAAAAGAAGGAGCTAGTCAGGTAGCACCCAAATCTGGTGGCTAGTCGGTCTGCTGGGAAATAAGGAAAAGGAAAAGAATTAAAGGAGTCAGGTAATAACAAGGAAATGAAAAGGTTTGTCCAACAGGTTCTGTCTGATTGACCGTCTTCCTAGCTACCTGTCCAAGTTAAAGACCTAGCCCAGTATCCTGTCTGCTGACAGTGGCCAATGCCAGGTGCCCCCACTATACTTTTTTCATACTATAGAAAAGTTTCAGCCAGTGACACCAGCTCAGGGAGCACCCTTCTGTTTTTCTCACAGCAGGCAACAGCCTTGCCAAAGCAAAGCCTTAAAAAATTAGCTACAAACTCATCAACATTCCTCTCCACGGAAATCTTTAGTAAAAGGTGAAAGATTTATACGAACTGAAGAGAAAGCAGAGAATGTAGAACTTGTGGCAGAGGCGCTGCCGGGGCAACCGCCTACGCTCCCAAAAGTCAGGGTGACTACTCTCCCAGCCCGCTACACCGCTAGCTTTCAGAGGAAATGGAATTGAACCGATTGGCAGCCCGAGTTGGATCATCGAAACCGGGGACACAGGGAGCAAAACCAGCCCCTCGACCAGGGACTCGCTTCGCTGCACGCAATGCACTGTGGCTATGCAAATAAGATGCTCCGGCTGTCTCCGGCGCTCAAAGGAGTCTTTTCTCCGGGCTGCCTCTGCTCCTTCCCCGGCTGGGTGGAGATTGGGATGGGGCAGCTGCTCTCCTGAGACAGTCCCGCTGATGCTCAGGCGCATGGAGGACGGAGCCCGGACGAGAAGCCAGAGGGCACTTGGCCCACAGCTAAAACCTGGAGCAAACGCACACACTTTGCAAAGTAACAGGAGCCGGGATCTCGCACATGAGATTCTATCTGCCGGCCGGGGTGCGACCCCGCGTTGTACCTGCCGCTTGGTCTGCCTCTGCTGCAAAGTAGCTCGCCTCGCTCAGATCCTTGGGGTTCGCTGAGCTGCAGCTCACCTTGATACACGGGAACAGCTTCAAATCATGGAATATCAGGGTTGGAAGGGACCTCAGGAGGTCATCTAGTCCAACCCAATCCCCAACTAAATCATCCCAGCCAGGGCTTTGTCAAGGCTGACCTTAAAAACCTCTCAGGAAGGAGATTCCACCACCTCCCTAGGGAACCCATTCCAGTGCTTCACCACCCTCCTAGTGAAAAAGGGTTTTCCTAAGATCCAACCTAAACCTTCCCCACCGCAACTTGGGACCATTGCTCCTCGTTCTGTCATCTGGTGCCACTGAGAACAGTCTAGATCCATCCTCTTTGGAACCCCCTTTCAGGTAGTTGAAAGCAGCGATCAACTCCCCCCTCATTCTTCTCTTCTGCAGACTAAACAATCGCAGTTCCCTCAGCCTCTCCTCATAAATCATGTCTTCCAGCCCCCTAATCACTTTTGTTGCCCTATGCTGGACTCTTTTCAGTTTTTCCACATCCTTCTTGCAGTGTGGGGCCCAAAACCGGACACGGTACTCCAGATGAGGCCTCATCAACGTCGAAGAGAAGGGAACGACCACATCCCTCGATCTGCTGGCAATGCCCCTATGTATACAGTCCAAAATGCCGTTAGCCTTCTTGGCAACAAGGGCACGCTGTCGACTCATATCCAGCTTCTTCCACTGTAACCTCTAGGTCCTTTTCTGCAGAACTGCTGCCTAGCCATTCGGTCCCTAGTCTGGAGCAGTGCACGGGATTCTTCCGTCCTAAGTGCAGGACTGGGCACTTGTCCTTGTTGAACCTCATCAGGTTTCTTTCAGCCCAATCCTCCAATTTGTCTAGGTCCCTCTGTAGCCTATCCGTACCCTCCAGCGTATCGACCGCTCCTCCCAGTTTAGCGTCATCTGCAAACTTGCTGAGAGTGCAGTCCACGCCATCCTCCAGATCCTTAACGAAGATATTGTACACAACCGGCCCCAGGACCGAGCCTTGGGGCACGCCGCTTGAGACCGGCTGCCAATTAGACGTGGAGCCATTGATCACTACCCGTTGAGCCCGAGGACCTAGCCAGCTTATAGTCCACCTTATAGTCCATTCATCCAGCCCAAACTTCTTGAACTTGCCGACAAGAATACTGTGGAGACCGTATCAAAAACTTTGCTAAAGTCAAGGAAGAACACATCCATTGCTTTTCCCTCATCCACAGACCCAGTTCTCTCCTCACAGAAGGCAATTAGGTTAGTCAGGCGTGACTTGCCCTTGCTGAATCCATGCTGACCGCTCCTGATCACTTGCCTCTCCTCTAAGTGCTTCAGAATTGATTCCTTGAGGACCTGCTCCATGATTTTTCAAGGGAGTGAGGTGAGGCTGACTGGCCTGTAGTTCCCGGATCCTCCTTCTTTCTTCCCTCTTTTAAAGATGGGCACTACATTAGCCTTTTCCCAGTCATTTGGGACCTCCCCCAATGGCCATGAATTTTCAAAGATAATGACCAGTGGCTCTGCAATCACACCCGCCAACTCCTTTAGCACCCTCGGATGCAGCGCATCCGGCCCCATGGATTTGTGCTCATCCAGCTTTTCTAAATAGTCCCGAAGCACTTCTTTCTCCACAGAGGGCTGGTCACCTCCTCTCCATGCTGTGCTGCCCAGAGCAGCAGTCTGGGAGCTGATTTTGTTCGTGAAGACAAAATCACGAAGGGAGGGTGGGGAAGCATTGAGTACATTAGCTTTTTCCACATCCTCTGTCACTAGGTCGCCTCCTCATTCTGTAAGGGGCCCACACTTTCCTTGACTTTCTTCTTGTTGCTAACCTCCCTGAAGAAACCCTTCTTGTTGTTACTCTTAACATCTCTTGCTAGCTGCAACTCCAAGCGTGAGTTGCCCTTCCTGATTTCACTCCTGCGTGCCTGAGCAATATTTTTATACTCCTCCCTGGTCATTTGTCCAATCTTCCACTTCTTCAAACGGCGCTGCCTGCCAGTGCACTCAGCCTCACTTGGCAGGTAACAAAAGGGATCGAGTGGCCGTCCAGTTTCTGGAGAGTGGCTGACAACACCCGACCTTCTGCCCTGAGGAGAAACTGACGTGAGACAAGGCAGGGGAGGTCACTCTTGTATTGGACCAACTTCCGGTGGGGAGAGAGCGAGAGAGAAGCGAAATGCAAGCTGCACTCTTTCCCCAGCAGCAGGTGGGCCACGTCGTCTCTCTGATGGCCTGGCTTCCCGGGACGGGACCCGCTACAACTTAGATAATTTTTTACCTCAAGGTTCCCAAGACACAGACAAGGTTTTCATCTCGAGGCCAAAAGACCAAAAACATCAAGACACTTGATCACGGCCAAGCACTTGGATAGGCCAAGATTTAAAAGTTTATTAGAAAATATTTGAAAATGAACGATACAGAGAGTTGAAATGTCAGATATTGGTCATCGGGGGTGACATACAGAGTATAGGGCAATTTTAGTTTTAAATGTTTATTAGAAAATGTTTAAGAATAGATAATACAGAGAGTTTGTAACATCAGTTACTGGTCATCAGGGGTGACATACAGAGTATAGGGGGATGCTAGTACTTTGGTATTGGACAGCACATAACTTATACAGTGTGCAATGTCCCCAATGTGGGGTATACTGTGGGTGAGTTCAAGATACAGTCAGCAAGCAGTGAGGGTACATCACGCATACAACAGTTAAAGACAGTCGTAGGTATAAATAAGCAAGCCAGGTAATGGGGCTAGAATGACCCTCACATGGCAAAGTTAAGGTCTGTCGCACTCGATCTGAGCACTACACCCCATCTGAGCTCAAAGAGCTGAGCACGCAAGAGCGGCGGCCCGGGCGGGCAGGGGGAGGGGCCCGAGCGGAGGGGCGGAGCCGCGTGAGCAGGTATGCAGATCTGTGTGCGAGCAGAGCATCGTGGGAGCGGACGCAGGCTGCCAGGCAGGGCCCGACTTTGGCACCGGGAGCTCGGCGTGGGGAAGGGACGGTCTCCGGGGGCCACATCGGGGCAGCTGTCGGCAGTGGGGGCCGGTGTGGGCGAGGCCGGCGGTGGGGGCGCGGCGGTCCGCCCGTGTTTTATAAGTGCGGGTCGAGCGAGGGCGGGCGGCGGCCGGGCAGCAGGAACTCATACTTACCTGGCAGGGGAGATACCATGATCACAAAGGTGGTTTTCCCAGGGTGAGGCTCATCCATTGCACTGTGGGTGTGCTGACCCCTGTGATTTCCCCAAATGCGGGAAACTCGACTGCATAATTTGTGGTAGTGGGGGACTGCGTTCGCGCTCTCCCCTGGTGATTGGTTTGAACAACAGACAACCGATAGTGGGCTGTTTAGGCTTAGTGCACTGCAAAGCAGATTTTCAGGAAAACAGCTGTTATTCTGGGCCTTTGGGAGTGCTCTTTTCCACAGGCCCTGTACTTCTAGGTATCTTTGTCACACGTTCCTCCTTGTAAGCAAAGCTCAGCTCTGAAACTTTACTTGGGTCTCTCTGTGTTCTTGGCTTTCCCTAGTCTTTTGCAGCTGATCTGCTCTCTAGTCTGCTTTTGGGGGGCTTGGACCGGTGCCTTCCTTGGCTCTAAGGGGAGCTGCCTGCCTGCCTGCCTGCTCTGCTTCTTTCCCTGCTTGTAGCTTCTTGCCTGGCCCTTCTTCTCAGGCTCTTCCTCTTTGACGGGAGGACGGCCTGTCCAAAACGCCTGTCCCACCCGGTCTCCTCGTCCAACAGGCAGCCTCGCCCCCTGCCCTGGGGCCGCTTTGGCTTTCGCTGTCTGTTCCTGTCTCTTGGTGGCCACCCTGTCTGTGCTACGGAGACTAGGTTGTCACAATCCCATGCTGGAGGAGGGCTTTCCGTTGCTTGAGGCCCACCCACCGCCTCTCCAAATGCCCTTAGCTACGCTCGGGGTTAGGGTAGGCATGGCCGTGTCGCCCAGCAGCGGTTTTCCTTTGCACACCTCTGACGGACGGAGCTGTTTTGACTTAACTGTTCAGCACGCACCGACCCTCGGGCCTGGGCTGCACGGGGAACGTAAATCGGCGCGGCTACATCAGTCCGCGCCTTGGTCGGAAGAATTCTTCCGTCGACCTAGCTCCCGCCTTTCGGGGAGGTGGATGGCCGGCACCAACGAGGAAAACCCTCTCCAGGACCCTTCTCCGGGAACAGTGCCCTTCCGTTTGGGGAGATTATGCTGCTTTAAAAAAGAGAAATTGTTTAACTGCCTTTCTCTGAGACAAGGTTGACTTTGTATTGCTTCCCTCGTGGCTCCTTGTAGCAGTTGTGTTCTGAAATCTTTAGGGTTTGACTTCATTTATGATGAAATCTTGCTGTAACTTTATTCTAATTTTCAATGAGTAACTAGACCTGAGCTGTTTGGTGTGTTAGTGGAGGATTGTTTAAAACCTGGGATTCCACTTTCGCCTTTCCATTACATTTCCTCTGAAAGCCCACCGAAAGCCTCCACTTCCCACATAACTCTCTCAAACCTGCAGTCATCAGGCATACAGAAGATGCTTACTCTTTCACTCCATACGAGTCCAGTTCCTTGCTGTTTCCTGTCTAACCACTGCACACATATGGTATCCCCTCCCTACCCGGAGCTGCTTCCTGGCTTTTGTGCTCAGGACAGGAAAACGAGAATGGAGAGGTAAGCTGTGCAGGGAACTCTTCCTCAGCTCGCACTCCACCCCCCAAGGGCCTTTCGAGGTCTTCTACGGACTTCAGGTTTCATTTGATTTCCAAGGTTTATGGGCTCATTAATTAGCCATCTCTCCTAATGCAGGGATCCCACGGGTCAGACCAAAGATGGATGGCCCAAAAGAGCTAAGAAACAGAAATAAAGGTGAGCGCTAGGCATTACATTCAGATGAGCATCCAGAATCTGACTGTGCCCTGGCATGTTCAACGCTGCCCAAAAGAAGGAGCTCGTCAGGTCCCTCTGCTAGCACCCAAATCTGGTGGCTAGTCGGTCTGCTGGGAAATAAGGAAAAGGAAATGAATAAAGGAGTCAGGCAATAACAAGGAAATGAAAAGGTTTGTCGAACGGGTTCTGTCTGATTGACCATCTTCCCAGCTACCCGTCCAAGTTAAAGACCTAGCCCAGTATCCTGTCTGCTGACAGCGGCCAATGCCAGGTGCCCCAGAGGGAATGAACAGAACAGGGAATCATCAAGTGCTCCATCCCCTGTCGCCCATGCCCAGCTCCTGGCAAACCGGGATACCTAGCTAGGGATACCATTGGCGAAGCGCCATAGATGGACCTATCCTCCATGAATTTATCTAGTGCTTTTTTGAACCCTGTTACAGTCTTGGCCTTCGCGACATCATCTGGCAAAGAGTTCCACAGGTTGACTGTGTGGTGCGTGAAGAAAGACTTCCTTTGTTTGTTATAAAGCTGCTGCCTATTAATTTCATTTGGTGACCCCTAGTTCGTGTGTTATGAGGAGGAGTAAATAACTCTTCCTTATTTACTTGCTCCACGCCGGTCATGGTTTTATAGACCTCCTCGTATCCCCTTTAGTCGTCTCTTTTCCAAGATGCAAAGTCCCAATCTTATGAATCTCTTCTTAGACGGAAGCTGGTCCATATCCCTCATCATGTTTGTTGTCTGTTTCTGACTCTTTCCCATTCCCATATATCGTTTTTGAGGTTGGGGCAACCGCATCAGCACACAGTATTCAAGATGTGGGCGTACCATGGATTGATATTGAGGCGATATGATAGTTTCTGTCTTATTACCTGTCCCTTTCTTAATGATTCCCAAAGCTCCGCTGCACATTCAGTGGATTTTTTTCAGAGAACTATCCACAATGACTCCCAGATCTCTTTCTCGAGTGGTAACAGCTAATTTAGACCCCATCGTTTTATAGGGATAGTTGGGATTATGTTTGGCAATGTGCATTACTTTGCACTTATGAGCAATGATGTTCATCTTCCATTCGGTTGTCCCGTCACCCAGTTTTGTGAGATCTCTTTGTGGCTCTTGGCAGTCTGCCTGGGACTTAACTCTCTTGAGCAATTTTGTATCATCTGCAAATTTTGCCACCTCACTGTTTAGCCCTTTCCCCAGGTCATTTATGAATAAGTTGAACAGTACTGCTCCCAGTACAGACACCTGGGGATAAGAGAGGGCAGATCCTCTTCTGACACTGGCAGACCAAGTGCCAGCTCATGCCAAGGCCCCTAGGCCTTACTGAAAAGTGACAAACGCATGGCTGGAAACTAGTCTTGCTCACCTGTTTGTTAGTGTTGTTAAAACAGGCATTAGCTTTATAAAAAAACGTGTTTAGAGTTTATGACAAGCTTGTGAGTTGCTTCATGCATTATTCTCACTTATAATAGCCGTAGCCCATGTTGTAAGGTGATAGATTTATACGATCTGAAGAGAAACCAGAGTATATAAGCGTTGGCACTAAACCCCGCCACCAATCAGGAGAGAAGCATTACCAAGTGTGAAATGCCAGTTTACCAGAAGAGGTTTCATCTCCTTTCCAACAAGAGAAGGCCCTGACTGAGACCAGAACTGGGGTGGGCGGGGCACATGACTTTTGCAGGACATGCACCACCTTTGTAACTAACCTTTGCTATCTCACTTCGTATCACCACACACAGAGCACCTTTTTACCTCTAAGGACCAAAATACACTGTGAAAAAAATCTAACAGCATAAACTTATGATGAGGAACTGCAACACCAACAACAATTTTAAAAGATTTAAAACTGTCTCTGTTTTTCCACACCAGGACCAGCACATAAAAAGCCATCACTGCTGCCAACAAAAATCTATTTTCACCACCCACCATGTTTTGCTGTTAGGAACCCATACCCCATATTGGTGAGTACTTTCCAGACGAGGATGACGCTCTCAGGCCTCAAATGCCAGGTACAGTTACTCTGTCCTTGAGCCAAGATCAACAGGAAAATACACTGTATTACTCCTGCCCCAATAACAAAGAGACTGGGGATCCCACAGCAACTGAAATGGCCATTTGGACAAGCAATGCCATCATGCAATCCGGGGTGGGTGTAACCATGCAAATGACATCAGCCCCAAAAGGCCTTGACAACAGATCACCAACAGATGGCAGGGTAGACTTCATACTGACCCTGTTTCAACTAGATTGTGGTAATTAGTGTTTGTCAATAGTACAGACGCCATGGTGGACTCTAGGCTCTGCTTGAGGGATCCTGGCACAGGGGCTGGGGGAAGAAAGGATTGCAGATTCTGACCTGAGCTCTGGAGAGGAGGTAATAATGGAAGGGGGCATTATTGACTCCTTTTCTTCTCAGGGTTCCCTGGGTTGGAGTTCTACATTCCACAGGGCCAAAGGAGAGGGTGATGCCATGTTGTTAATGATAACCAGTGCTACAGGTGAGGTTTGAACTCACAATCTCAGCATAGCTCCTTTCAGTACTGCATGCTAACCAGCTGTGCCACTGTCACTCAGTGTTTTCTGAGACCCCCCTAGGCTGATAAAGCCAAGGAGTGACCCCAAAACATTCTCAGTGGGGTTGAGAGCAGGTAGCGACAAGTGTTGGTACTTGGTGGGGTGGATTCTTCTTAAGGGTTCCAGGCCCCATTTCACCCTTTTGTTCTTCCCTGTGTAATAACAGAGCTGGTTAAGACTCAATGGAGAGTCTTGCTACAGACCAACAGATCTGAAATCACTGATAACCAGCTCTAAGTACTAGTCCTGCTTTGGGACAGTGTCTCTCATGCAACAAACTGCCCAGTCTGCGCTAGCAGGGAGGCTCCCTCACTAACAGCTGAAATCAGGGAGAGCTGTGTGAAGCGCAGGGACCCAGGGGTGCCTGAACAGGGGGGAACAACACCCCAGGACTTTTAAAAATGGGAGGGCTCTGCCTTACCACTTTGTAATGACAGTACGGGCTATGGTGGGGGGGTGGGGAGGGAGACCTGTGTGCTGGTGGTGGGGTGTTGGGGGATGAAGCCGCAACGGCGGGGGGCCTTGGGGCGAGGGGGTGGGGTAGGGGCGTGGCCTCGAGTGGAAGGGGTGGGGCTACTGTTTGGGCTCTGGTGGCCGCTACTTTTAGGCAGGGCCACCCTGGGGGGGCAAGTGGGGCAATTTGCCCAAGGCCCCTGACTGCAGGGGCCCCACAAACTCTGGCCAAGAATCCCTTCCCTGGTAGCACTCCGGGTCTTCAGATGCACTTCTGTGGTGGGTCCTTCAGTGCTGCCAAAGACGCAGACCGAGTGAAGGACCTGCTGCTACTGAAGACTCAGACGCCGCCCAGTGAGTACAAGAGCCGCAGCAGGTGGCGCCTTTTTTTATGTCCGCTCCCCCGCTTTGCCCCAGAGCCCCGAATCCTCTGGGCGGCCCTGCTTTTAGGGAGCCTGTTCCGCTCCTGGTGGGACCACAAGACATCCCAGAGCAGAGAGGGTGGCCAGCAGAGCAGTGACGGGGGGAACGGCAAGTGACCGGCAATGTGGCCAGACAGCGGAGGGAGAAAGGGGCTTTCCCCCCGGGAGGTGAGAGGTGAACTCTGGGTTTTCATTGACCCAGGACAGCAGCTGTCGGTGAGGTGCAGTGAAGGGAGGGGCACATCCACAGAGCTTCTGGGGTCTTGATTTAAGAGCCCGAGGCCAAAGGCCACTGCCCAGTGCACTGTGGGTGGGTGTTTTGCTCATAGTGTTGTGTTATGAATCCTGATTGTGGTGTTTTCCCAAGTTAATACAAGGTGATTTTCCTCCTTTTTATTAAAGTTTCTTTTCTGCACTCAGTGGTTGTGAGTGGGGAAAGTATCGCCTCTTAGAGGCACCCAGTGGCCAGGGTTAGTTTCCCCAGGTTACTGGGTGGGGGCTTAGGCACATTGTGTGTTGTATTGTTGAAGAGGAGCCCCAAGCACCCAAACAGGGAATTGTAACTTCAACCTTCAGAGTAAGAGCCAGAGGTGCTGCCAGCTGAGCTAGCCAGGCCGCCTAAACGTATTAACCCCTTTCACCGCAAGAGCAAACACCAGGTACTTCTGTGCTTCTCAGCAGCTGGGAAAGAGCCTCTTGGGGGAAATATCTCCTGCCCCACTGCCAAAAGGAGCCCCTTGAGTGGGAACGGTCAGAGGCCCCACTCGGGGGCTGGCCCTGCTTTCCAACCACCTTGTGATGCTGGCCGCAGACCGAATGCTGGTCTGTGAGTGGCCTTCAGTGGGGGGTTGGCATGGCAGGGAGCAGGTTGGCCGGGTGTTTTTGTGGCTGTCTGCTGGCCGCGCATAGGCATGCTCCTGCCTTCCTCTGGCCCTGCCCTTGGTTGCTCTGTGGCTTTTAAGCCTTCCCTTGAGCTGTCAGCACCAGCTGCCTCTGCTGCAGGTGCCCAGAGAAGGAGAGGTGTGTTGGGCTCCAGCCTGGGACTCTTCCTCCCTCCTGCCTAGACCTGACTATGAAGCCTGGCCCTGGAACTCCTTCCTTTAAATGCCATGTGGGCAAGAGGAAAAGTGTGGCAGCTGCAGGGACCAAAGTTGAGGACTTCAGGTGAAGCAGTGAGAAACAACCATATGGTCAAACCACAGGACTCTCTAGCCAGACTGTTAAGTTCTAGGACCCCAACCTATAGCCGCCAGCCCATTGAACCAGCCAGACCAAATACCTATCTCCAGTGGCCATCAGTCACCCAGCAGGAGGGAAAAAATTCACTCTAGTTCACCCTGAGAGAGGGTAGCCAAGCACATTGAGCTCCAGGGCTTTGCAGCAAGCTAACATATCTCCAGCAGGTCCTACTGAGATTTGAACTCAGATTCCAGGATTCAGAGTCCTGAGTGCTGCCCATTACACCATGGGACCTGCTGCTGTTTCATTTTCTAGACCCCTGTGACTCTCAGCTGGCTGGTTTGCACTCTGCACTTATTGCTTCCCACCAGCGGCTTCCTCTCGCAGGACTCTCTCTCCTCCTCCAGCGACTGTGGTCCTGCTCTACCAGATCTCTGGGTCCTGCCCTGAGTCCCTGCATCCCCCTGCTTTGTCTCCATTCCCTGCAGGCCACAAAAATGTCAGGGGAGGCCACCCCTCCCTTCACTCAGTGCTCCCGCTCATATCAGCCAGCTGCAGCCTAATCTCCTGGAACTCGGGCAACTGTCGCTTGATCCGGTCGTACAGTCACACGCTGACTGGCTCCCCTGCCTGGATGCTCTTGTGGAAATCCCACAGGCGACGCTGCAGGACTTGGCACCATTGGTTTCTTAAATGTTGTGGTGTTTGCCCGACTGCCACAACAAAGCCGCCAACTCCTCCCTCACCGACTCCCACCAATCCCCCTCTGATGCTTTTCCGTACTGCCAACACCACCAGGCCTCCCCCTCTGCTCCTTTATCTTGCAAGCTCTGGATGTTCAGCTTCCAATATCCTCTGCCGTGGGTCAGGGAATTGAAATCCTGATCAACACCAAACAGTCTAGAGGAAGGGAGCCAGTTCCTTCATAGAACTTTCCTTTCACGCCTTAACTGGGGACCATACACACTAATATAGCAGTAACCAGTGCTACAGAGCACAAAGCCAACCTTTAATGCCCTCCCTGGTTGGAGCTCCAGCACCTTCTGTACTCGCACCATGAATGTGAAGAACAAGACTCCAACCCCATCATTCTTCACTGGCCTGGAGGACCAGAGAGATGGGCCCTTCCACCAATCACCCTCTGCCCATCAAGCTACCCTAGACTTGTTAATGTGCATTTCCTGAACACCCACCATGTCCAAGCCCAGCTGCTCCAAGGCAATGAACATCAAGTGCCTCCTCCTGGGCCCCCAAATCCCTTCCACCTTCCAAATGGCCATTTTCACAGATGCCCCTTCCAGGGCACTGCCCTTGCTCAGCTGCACAGAGGACTTTTCATCCCCAATCCCTGCCCAGCACCATCTCTGGCACCATTCCTGAGGGCCACCCTGCCTCACTCTCTTCCTGCCATATTGGGTCCACCAATAACTCATGTAGGAGAGACAGCTCCCATCCCTCATTGGAAAAGGTGAGGCCAGCAGCACACAGGTTTTTTTTTCCTATTGCAGAGCCCAAGCTCAGAGACTCACCTTGGAGTGCAGGCACCCCTGTGCTCCCAGAAGACAAACCACCATTGTACAAAAAGGGATGAAAGGACCTGCTGAAGTCTGGGATTGAACAAACAACTCTTAGATCTCCAGCCCAATACGCTCCCAACTGAGCTACTTTGGCAGCTATGTAGGAGCATTTTGGCCTGTTGCTTCTCTTTCCGGGAGTTTTTTGCAGCAGTTGCACACAAAAAGGACGTCATTGTGAGTGGCCCATGAAGACAAGACTCACTTTTGCCTGCCTTGCTCAGCTTGACTTGACTTGCTGCCTCACCCAGTTCCTGCCCTAGTGCCCGGGTTGACCTGGTGGTGGAAGGGGACTGGGGGCCAGTGGCACAGGGAGGAAGTTGAGCTGGACCCAGAGCTAGACTACACCCTGGCAGCAAGAGTCTGGCCACCACTTGCCGCCCCACCCTATTGTCCTGGCTTCCCCCACTGGGCGTCATTTCGGGAGGGAAGTGGAGCTTCTGCCTCCCTTCCCCAATTTTCACACCGCAGAGGAGTGCAAACAGGAAAATGAATGGCTGCTCCACACCCCCACCGGAGGAACCTGACGCCCTTAACTGTGGGGAGTAAGAAGGGGACAGGCTCCTGTGGGGAGCCTGTCCCCGAGGAGCTGGAACAGCAGCTGCCGCCTCCCCCTCGGCTCCAGGCTGTGAGAAATGCTCATTGCTTGGCTGCATGGGCGGATGCTGCTCCGTGCTCTGGAGAGCGTCTGTATTGCTCTGTCAAGCCCCCGTCTTCACTGAGCCAGTCTGGTAAGGTCCCAAGTGCCCCCTCCGGCCTGGCAGCTGAGAGTCTGTGCAGACATCAGCCCCCCTGCCAGCCCCACAGGCAGCAGCAGCACCAGCCCCCCAGCACCACAGGGGCACTCAATGCACTTCCTGTGGGGAAATGGCTCCCATGGAGTCGCTGACTTGGCTCCTTTTGCACTCTAGAGAGAGGAGCAGAACCAGGGCTATGGCGGATCTATAGGTCACCAGGTGAGTAGCAGACGGTTCAGGTGCTGAGAGTTTGCCTGACCCCTCAGGGACACAGTGTGAGGTGGTGTCCCAGGGATCTCTATGAAAGGAGCAGAACAGGATTTACTTGGGGTGGGGAGAGAATTGAGAGTGTCTCAGGGGGTTGTACAGAGGTATTGTCCCGGTGAGAGACTGGCTAAAACACAGGCCTCGTTGTGAGCAAGATTCCAACCTGCACAGGGGAACCCTATTGGATTTTGACTCCAACGCCTTAATCACTCAGCCATCAGCACAGTAATGCCCTAATGCCAGAGAATCACAATGCCCAGGTGTGAAGTCATCTGAACTACAGAATTCCCACAGCAAACCTGGCTCCCAAAGCACAGGGGGGATTTGGGGTTCATTCTCTTTGCTTAGCCATGTGCAGTCGCACAGCAGGATGCGGCTGGTGGGACAGGGATACTGAATGCTCAAGGGTCAGACCTAGGAAGGTTGAAGCTTCATAAGCTTCTTGCCCTGCAGACAGCCTGCTCAGAGAAAGGAAACTCCCGCAGAATCCGGACTGGCTGTGTATAGCGCACTTCCACCGCATTGCCCAGTGCCCCAGCGACAAGCCAGAGCTGTGGTCTGGGAGTGAGAGGCACAGGCAGAGCGCTGACTGGTAGCTCAGGGCTGGGATAGCAGGGGCTGCGGGCAGGGAGTCAGGGGCACCGGCAGAGCATTTAATTGAACTGATTTAAATCTCAGGTTTGATCATTCCTGGGACTGGACCTGGCTAGGACTCTCGGGCATCACTGAAGTGTTCTTGAAATCAGGTTCCAGCTTTGTCTGGCCCCCTCCTTTTCTGAGCTGGGCTGCAGCCCCTGACGCAGCCACCCGCCTGCCTGCCGCGGACAGCGGGCCCAGCAGAGGCCCCAGCAGGGACCAGGCGGCACTTCGGCAAGGGCCCCTGGTGGGGCTGGCAGCCGGGCTCTCAGCGCCGAAGAGCCCGGGCTGGCCAGGGGAGTGCACCGGGCCAGGCAGGCAGGCAGCGGGAGGGGCCTGACTGGAGGGCCAGAGGCACGTGAGCATGTGTGCGAGCAGAGCATTGTGGGAGAGGAAGCAGGGGTAATCAAGTGTATTTTCCTGTTTAGTTTGCATCAAGGACAGAGTAACTGTACTTGGCATTTGAGGCCTGAGAGCTTAACCCTCACCTGAAAAGTACTCACCATTAAGGGGTCTGGGTTCCAAACGGCAAAAAGTTGTGGGAGATAGAAATGGATGTATGTTTTGTTCTTACATTTGCTATTCCAGGTGTGGAAAGACAGAGGCAATTTTAAATTTTTTAGAATTGTTGTTAGTGCTGCAGTGTTAAAATCACTTGCCCTAAGCTTATGCCATGTGATCTCTTTCATGGTATATTTTGGCCCTGAGAGGTAAAAGGCTGCTCTGGGGGTAGTGTTATGGAGTGAGGTAGCAAATGTTGGTTGCAGAGATGGTGCGTCTGCCACAAAAGTTGTTCCCCCCCCCCCGGCTCTGGTCCCAGAGTCCAGGATTTGCAGAAACCCACCCACTAACCTGTAACTAACAATCTCGCTCTGCTAACTCTTCCAGCAAAACAGGCCAAAGAAAGTGTATGCGAGCGCTATACCACAGCCCCGGTGCTCTTTTCGGTTCATTCCCACAGAACTTTCGCTCCATAACAGTCCAGTTCCTTGCTGTTGCTTGGCTAACCACTGCATGCATGTGCTATACCGAACCCTGAGCTGATTCCTGACTTTTGTGCTCAATACAGCCTTACTTGTCTGTGTCTCTGTGATGCAAGGGGTCAGCGCATTGGGCTGTTAATTAAAATGATGGTGGTTTGAGCCCACCCAGGGACAGCGCTAAGCCTGTGCTACTTCTTTGATTTCCCCGAGGCCTGTGGGGGGAGCCTCAAAGGTCCCATTTTCCTGCCTCTTGGCCTCAGTGCTTTCAGCTGGTGGTCCAAAGAGCAGGCTGGATGCCATTCAGAAACCCATCTGCCAGCAGCTGTGCCGGAGGCTCAGGCTTAATCCTCAAAGCCGAGCACAAAAACTTTCAGCCGGGAACATTTCGCTCCCTTCCCGCCTCCGCCCAAGTGGCAAGGGAGAAGCAGAGGAGACAGGCCAGCTCAAAGACACCTCCCTCCCACTTCCCTGTACGCTGTGCAAAGCTCTTGGCCTGCCTCAAACCCAGGAATCCTCACTCCCAGCCCCCCTCACGCTTTCCTGCTTTCCTGACGTGGCCTGCCTCATGCCTCGTCAGGAAAGCACGGCCATGCGGCCCAAGCCTGAGTCACGTCCGCGGCCTGGCCCGCCCGCCTCGGCTGACAGCGCAGAGCCACGCGAGTCAATGGCAGGAATCCTCACTCCCAGCCCCCCTCACGCTTTCCTGCTTTCCTGACGTGGCCTGCCTCATGCCTCGTCAGGAAAGCACGGCCATGCGGCCCAAGCCTGAGTCACGTCCGCGGCCTGGCCCGCCCCGCCTCGGCTGACAGCGCGCAGAGCCACGCGAGTCAATGGCAGGTCGAGTCGGGAGCCTCGGCTCTTTCCCCTGACAGCCACACACACAGCGCTGCCTAGCGCCCCCAGAGCCTCCTCGTGTTCTCCCGCAGCAGCCGCCTCCTGGTGTGGGTGGGAAAGGGACCAGGAAGCACTGCAGCCTCATTCCGGGACAGGAGGCCCTCGCCACGCCCAGGCCTGCCTCTTGCCTTCAGCCCAGGCAGCCAGAGGTGCCGGGGAGCTCCCTGGCAGGCCGCTTCGCCTCAGCCACCTCTTGCCTCATGGCCTAGGCTCTTGGGGCTCTGCTGGTCACCCGCTCGCTTGAAGGCCCAGAGGGAAAAGAAACAAGTGCACACATAGCAGAGGATGGTTTCGATCCATCGACCTCTGGGTTATGGGCCCAGCACGCTCCCGCTGCGCCACTCTGCTGCTTCTTCACACTCTTCCCCCTGCCACCTAGCTGCCACTATCCGGATTAGTGCCTTACACGCCCTCGCTCTGGCAGGCAGATGCGCAGGCTACTAGGCAGCTGCCCTGGTCACAGGATTTTACAGCTAGCTTCTACAGGGTAAAAAGGATCTATTTGGGGTTTGGACCCCATTGGGAGCTGGGTAGCTGAGTGCCAGAGACGGGAGCACTTCTTAAACTGTTTTCAGTTACGCTTGTGGGGGACGAGGTTCAGCCTTGGATCCGTGTCTGCAGCAGGCAAGCACCTCTGGCTCAATCGCCCCCCGCCGTATTAGCAGAGTAAAACGCGGAGCGAACGCACACGCCTTGCAAAGGAAGAGGAGCCGGGATCTCGAACAAAAGTCAGCATTTTATTAAGATGAAGTTCAAAGAAAAAAAAAGTGTACGGGACAGAGTTTCGGCATAGAAGTTGCTGGTGCTCAGGGAACAACGTACAGCTTACCCAAGGGGTGCAAAGTTCGGTTTAAAATGGGTTGGCGTAAATACATAATCTGCAATAGCTCTGACTGGGGTAAAAGGTTAACGTACAGCCACTGAGTTAGGAGGGTATGTTGTCCATATGAGGGCTACGTTCGGGTGTGGAGTATAACGAGCGGTTCTGACGATGAGGATGGATTGACCCGCGTTAGGTGAGTTTTAACGTTCGGTGTTTGGGAATCTTTGCCACAATCTAGTTGAAGCAGGATCAGTATGAAGTCAACCCTGCCATCTGTTGGTGATCTGTCGTCAAGGCCTTTTGGGGCTGATGTCATTTGCATGGTAACACCCACCCCGGATTGCATGATGGGAGTGCTTGTCCAAACAGTCATTTCAGCTGCTGCGGGATCCCCAGTCTCTTTGTTATTGGGGCAGGAGTAATCCAGTGTATTTTCCTGTTGATTTTGGATCAAGGACAGAGTAACTGTACCTGGCATTTGAGGCCTGAGAGCGTCACCCTCGCCTGAAAAGTACTCACCATTAAGGGGTAGGGGTTCCTAAGGGCAGCACATGGAGAGAGGTAGAAATGGATGTTTGTTGGTCTTTTGTAGGTGTTGCTGATGTCCTTTCTGCTGTCCCTGGTGTGGAAAGACAGAGGCAGAGGCCGTTTTGAATCTCTTCAAATTGTTGTTAGTGCTGCAGTTGCTCACCCTAAGCTTATGCCGTTAGATCTCTTTCACGGTGTATTTTAGCCCTGAAAGGTAAAAGGTGTGTTGTTAGGGAGTGAGGTAGCAAATGTTAGTTGCAGAGGTGGTGCATGTGCCACAGAAGTCGTGTGCCCCCCCTACCCCAGTCCAAGAGTCCAGGATTTGCATAAACCCACCCACTGACCTGTGACTCACAATCTCGCTCTGCTAACTCTTCCAGCAAAACTTTTCTGCCAGGTTCTCATTCTGAACTGTATTCCTATGAACTTACGCTTTTAAATAGCATCACAATCTACTTTCTTGAGTATATCTCAATTTTCCACTTAGCTGTTTAAGATTTTTAAGTGTATGCTTTAACACACTATTTGTAGTGGAATAATAATTAATTCTATTTTTCAACTAAAGAGCGAAGAAAACCATAAAATGTGTATTTAGAGAGTTCAACAGAATCTCAGGATGTTAAACACATACATTTTCAATCTCTCTTAAATTGCTATTCTTTGGACCCCATGTCCCTTGTCTAACGATTTTTATGTAGGTTCATGTGAGTCCCGAAATCATGAACTGCTAAGTACCGTTCTACTGTTTTTGATTCATATGACCGGGATTACTACACTTCATTACTCCTGCCCTATTAAGAAAGTGTTTGGGAATCCCACAGCAGCCAAAATCACCATTTGGACAAGCACCCCATCATGCAATGCGGGGTGGGTGTGACCATGCACATCAGCAACGAAAGCCTTTACAACACATCACCAACAGATGGCAGGGTAGAGTTCATTCTGACGCTGCTTACATCCTCGCCACAGCCAAGAGTTGGTGGTCCTGATAAATCACAATCCCTATTATACCAGCTCATTGGTATTGAATGCTGAAGTTATGGCTAGCAAAAGTAGCCACCCATCTCTGCCCTGTAGCATCCAGCTTAGCCCTTGTTAACACATAAGTCAGTGGATTGTTCTCTGTGCATACCTGAAACTGAGCACCAGTCAAGTAGTCTCGAAATTTCTCAATGATGGCCCATTTCAAGGCCAAGAACTGCAGCTGGTGGATGGGATAGTGAGTTTCGCTATCAGACAGTCCTCAGCTGGCAAAGGCTACAGATTTACATTTACCTTCCACTTCCTGGTAGGAGAGTGCTCCCAGACCCTCCAAACTGGCATCAGCATGCAGGATACTGTTTGTTTGGTCAGCAAGGACTAGGACTGGCACATGAATCAGGCAAATAATGATTTCCCGTAAAGGCCTATCACATCTCTCATCCCGCCATGTCCCCAATGGAGAGGAGAGGAGCCCCTCCCCTGTCCCAGGCCAGGCACACCAGATCTGTGGGGGCAGATGTCCATGGCCTAGCCCAGGTGAGCTGGAGCTGCTGGGGAGAGAAGTTCCTTCCTCAGCCCAAGCCCACCAGAGTTGATGTTGCAGTGGGGGAGAGGTATTTCTCACCTGGTTTTTAGATGCTCTGATGAGAGGGAGCAGAAGAAAGATTTTTCTTCTCCTTACATTTCAAATTCTCCACCCCCACCCCTAACCATTTTCTGCTCTAGCCTGATCTCTCTCTTATGTGTCCAGGGCCGTCCTTACCCATAGCCAGCTGCCTAGGGCACCACTAGGTGTGGGGGCACTGCTCTGCTGGGAGCCTGGACAGACGGGAAGCAGTGGAGCATGTAAGAGCAGGGCTGCTGGGTCCTAGAGAGAGCCGAATGCAGCACAGTCTGAGGGAGGGGATTGGCTGCTGGGGTCTCTGGGGAGGGGTTGGGGAGGGAGCTCACCTGTGAGTGTGACTCTTTCCCCCCGGCTGAGGTGAGGTGAGGCAGGCCCTGCGGCTCTGGAACCAGTATCCTCTGTTGTCCCCCATAACATCCATTCTTCTCTCACCCTGCCCCATGGAGCACCCCCTCCTTTCTCCCTCCCCCCCAGAAGCATCCCTCTCTCTCTCCTCCCTCCCCTCCATCAGGGATGGGTTGGGTGAGGTGCTGGGGGGTAGGTGGGGGGAGGAGGCTGGCTCCCTGCCTGCTGAGGAATGAAAGTGAAAGTAACTCACTTCCTGGGCAGTGAGCAGGATTGGAATGTCACAGGGGGCTGGGCTGGGGTTAGCCAGATGTGTGAAAACTCAGGACAGGGGGTTGGGATAGGGTGAGCAGATATCCCTATTTTATAGGGCCAGTCCCAATTTTGGGGTCTTTTTCTTATATAGGCTCCTTTTACCCCCACCCCCTGTCCTGATTTTTCACACTTGCTGTCTGGTCACTCTGGGTGGGGGTAATTGGTGCCTATATAAGACAAAGCCCCAAATATCGGGACTGGCCCTATAAAATCAGGACATCTGGATCTGGTCAACCTAGCTGGGGAGCGTGTCTCCCCCGGGCTGGCAGCTGCCACCGATCCACCTCATCCGGGGGGAGCTGTACAGGGCAGGATGAGCTGCTGTGGCTCCATGGGTGACCTGTCCCTGAGATCAGATGCTGTGCTAACTTCACTATGGTCCGTAAGGCTGGTGGTGGTGCCCATTGGCGTGTGATTGGACCTGAGGGTTTGCTGCTGTTGTTGCCACTCTGCACCCCAAGAGGTGGATTTTGGGGTCTACTGCAGCTGTTGGACCAGCAGTATGAAAGCAGTACTGTGTTGCCATTTAGATTGTCATTTAACAACTTTGTTTGCCAAAAATTCTTGCTAACAATCCTGAATCCAATTTCAATATTTAAAAAAAAAAAAGTCAATCTCTTAGCCAAAAACAGAAAATTAAGTTGTTGACAATTATTAATGACAGGTTTGGTTTGAGGCAGGGAGTGGGCCAGTTTTCATCAGAGAAACAAAAAATGTTGACTGACTTTCCTATAGCCTGTTACTCCTGATAAGAGCCCTCCAACAACTGTAATATGCTCATCTCCTTACTAGCGTATAAAGCAGGGGTCGGCAACCTATGGCACACATGCCAAAGGTGGCAGGTGAGCTGATGTTTGATGGTACGCAGCGGCAGGCTGAGTGGCTCAGCCCATCACTGCTCTGGGGTTCCGGCTGCTGCCCTATTGCCAGCTGAGATACCGGCCGTCGGCCCCACTCAGCACCTGCTGCTGGCCTGGGGACCCCCAAGGAACCCCAGGCTGGCAGCGGGCTGAGCAGGCTGGCAGAACCACTCAACCTGCTGTCAGCCTGGGGTTCCATTCACTCAGCCGGCAGCGGGCTGAGTGGGCTGGTGGCTGGCTGAGCAGGGCCGGTGGAGGGTTGAGTGGCTCAGTCTGCTGCCAGTCTGGGGTGCCGGCAGCACTCAGACGACTGCTACTCTGGGGTTCCGGCTGCCGGCCCCTTGCCAGTCAGGAGCCCAGCTGCCAGCCCTACTCTGCCTCCTGCCAGCCTGGGTGAGCAGAATCCCAGGCTGGTAGCGGGCTGAGGGGGGTTGGTGGCCGGGATCCTGGCTGGCAGGAGTTGGTGGTCAGAACCCCAGACCAGCAGCGGGCTGAGCAGGGCCTGGGATCCTTGTCTAGGGTTCCAGCCACCAGTCCCACTCAGCCTGCTGCCAGTCTGGGGTTTCATTTACTCAGCTGGCAGTGGCCTGAGCAGGACCGGTGGCCAGGACCTCAGATAATAACAATAGTTTATTTATATAATATAGACATAGAGAGAGAGACCTTCTACAAACGTTAAAGTGTATTACTGGCACGAGAAACCTTAAATTACAGTGAACTTGGCACACCACTTCTGAAAGGTTGCCGACCCCTGGTATAGACTGACCATATGTTGTACTAAGATTCTCCAGCTTTTTTTTTTTATCCTGTGAGTCAGTATAGCCTTTGCCAGCCCAGAAGTTGGGCAGCCAATGTTTTATGTTTTCACAATGTTTTCTCCAACTTTCATAAAGTAAATACATAGTTAATATGAGTTAAAAAGGCCAGGGACACTTCCTTGTGAAGAATCTGTACAGCAGATCATGCTAGAGCTGTGAAAATGTCAGTTTTTGATGGAACTTTAGAGGCAGTGATTTATCATGTATTTTATCATGTGAATGTGCTGCTATTGCTAATGTCTTTCCAAACAAAATAAGGCACAATAGGACTTCTGTAACATTTCTGTGCGACCTTAATCTAGATGAGATGATTCTGTGCTGACTTCATTTTGGTCACTTTGTGCTTTACCTAGCAGTAAAACTAGGGTTATATTTTCCCACTGTTTGGAGACCCAGCTTATTAAACTGATTTTGCAGCCAAAAAAGCCAGAAAGATTGCTTTTAATTAAAAACAAATCTTTGTTTCAATACCTCTTCATATAAATTTCCAATAAAATTTTGACAAAATTAAAAAAATTATATTATTTGCATCATTCTGTCAAATCAGAATTTTTTCTATAGGGATACTTCTTTAGCGCTAGTGCATCAGCATTACAGTGTGCTTAGTTAAGTTAAACTGGTTTTAATAACGTGAATGTGGCAAGTTTTCCAATACTGTATGCTTATATTTGTGTTGCTAAGAGCAGATCAGGCACAGGGGCACCAGTTTCATAATCTCACCTAGGGCACCATAAATCCTAAGGACGGCCCTGCATGCCTCAATTCTCTTTTTCCTGGCCTTGTTCCAGAGCCCTCACAGCCCAATTCTCTGCCCTACCGTTGAGCCCTCTACTGCACCCTGAATGGCTTTGGTTATTGATGGGATCTTTAAGAACTTTGGATTTAATACTAAAATTTGGACAGCTTTAGATTATTTAAAGTAAACCCTGTTTACTATTTTATTTTAATAAAGGTTGTATTGCTCTAACCCCTGGCCTTTAAGTGAGAAGGAGCAGAGGCATGGGCGGCATGGCCCCCGTGAAGGGTGGGGCCAAGTGATGGGGAGCACAGCCCCCCCAATTTTTTTTGTCTAGCCCACCTCAGTCCCCCACCAAACGAGAAGAGGCTGAGGCCACCCCTGCTGGTCACTGGGTGTCACCTTCTGTGCATTACTCTGAATGCCCACGAGGTGTCACTGCTGCTCCAAGGGAAACATGTGTTACCCTGATTGGCCACTGGGTGTCGCTGCTGCGCAAAGGGAGACATAAGAACAGCCAGACTGGGTCAGATGCAAAGTCCATCTAGCCCAATATCCTCCTGTCTTCTGCCAGCGGCCAGTGCCAGGGGCCCCAGAGGGAATGAACAGAGCAGGGAATCAGCAAGTGATCCATCCCCTGCCACCCATTCCCAGCTTCTGGCAAACAGAGGCTACAGGCACCATCCCTGCCCACCCTGGCTAATAGCCACTGATGGACCTGTCCTCTGTTCATTTATCTAGTTCTTTTTTTGACCCTTATTATACTCTTGGCCTTCACAACAGCCTCTGGCAAGGAGTTCCACAGGTTAACTATGCAACTGCCCTGAATCCCCCCCCCCAGGTTGTATATGGAAAAGAGGATGAGGATGAGGAGAGCCATGATGTGTCTGTCACTGGCTGGTGCCTCAGTTTCCTCTAGGCAGCAGTGCTGCGGGCTCCTTTCGTCGGTTCCATGCAGCTGTGTCGGGGGAAGGGGGAGTAGAGGCTAATGCCCCCCAGCCCCACACCCCTCCAGCAGCAGCTGGGGAATCCAGGCCAAATGTAACCCTGGTAGCTGGGCCGGGATTAGCCTGGGCCGGGGTAGGGCTGGGGAGGAATTGCTGGGGAGACAGATGCACCCGCTGTGAGGGGAGATCCTCCCATTCCCTGCCAACCCCCCTCTCTCCTTGCAGCACAGTACCCCTTGGAACTTCTTTCTCTGTCATGGGGTGTCTGCTGCCTGCTTCTCCCTTAGCATCATCTCTCCCCCGGGGCACTGGTGTTGCCCGTCCTGTGCATATAAGCAGGCCCTGGTGTGCCCCGTGGCGCTGCCCTGCAATTGGGGGGACAGCTGGTGGATGGAATATGGGGGTGGGCAAGGCTGGGGACCAGGACTTCTGGGTTCTCCCCCCAACTCTGGGAGGGAAGTGGGGGTTAGGGGGTAGAGTGAGGGAGGGGCAGGGCTGGGATCCAGGGCTCCTGCTTTTTCTGGTTTTCTCCACCTCCTGCGCTGCCTCGGTTCTTTCAGTGCATTTCCTGTTCAAATTCATTTGCTGACTTGTGCAACCCACCCCAGAGGTGGCTGCATCTCAGTGTTGGCTGAGGCACCCTTGGCTGCATCACCTCCTAACCGCGTCTCTCTCCTGCAGGTGCCCCTGCAGCACTCGGCAAACATCCGCAAGATCGTGGGGCGCTTTGAGCATTGGGCAGGCAGGGGCCAGGCGCCCAGCCCTGCCTCCAGAGAATGGGACCCAGCCCCCGCTACTTTTTACAAGGATTAAAGAGGGGAAAGGGGGGCAAATCAGAGGAGGGGGGTGGCCAGGGTCTGAGCAGGGGGTGGAAATTGACTGGTCGGGGGGGGGGTCAAGCAGCTGGAGGCAGAGTTAGGAGAGGGGCTGAAGGGCAAAGTCAGGGAGGGGGGAAGAAGCCGGAGTTCAGCCAGGGGGAGGCGCTGCCAGAGGGTTAAACCCCGGCACAGGCAGGGGCAGAGGGGTAACAGTTACCCTGGGGGGCTGAGACTCCAGTGTTTGCAAAAACAGAGTGGGGGGAGCAGAGGGGCTTTTCTATTTCCCCTCCCACAGGCAGCACCTCTCAGCATGGGCTTCCCAGGGCTGGGCTCTTAAAGGCACAGGCATCCCACTGCCTAGACAGTGCAGCTCCTCTCTGATGTAACCTGCTTAGGTGTTGCAGTAGGAGACTCAATTCAGTGAAACCGGCATTCCCTATACGCCCCCCAGCCAGGGGGCTGTGCACCCCTCCCCCGAATTTCCCCAAACCCCACCCCAGTGGTCAGGTAGTTACTTGCAGCGCTGCCAATGTTGTCATTGGTTGCAAATCTGAATGGAAATTGAAACGTTAACACTCACTTTAAAAGCAGATCCAACGTATGAAAAATACTTGTACCTGAGAAAGTAAAATAGGTTTGAAAAGTCTGGACAAAGCCGGGTTCCTCACCCAGCTGTTCTGTTTGCTGACAATGTCGGTGCATTGGCTTCGCAATGTTGGCCAACCTCAGAATTTCAAACGATGATTTGGAAGCAAGGTGTGAATGACTCTCCCTGACAGCTAGTGATGAGCCAGGGCTGGGGGGAGGCTTTGGGACCAGACTGTATTTACATGAACTCACCTACTCTGCCGAGGTGTCCAGCAGACAGAGCTGGGCCGCCTCTGCTCTAGGTGCCCAGAGGAGGAGGGAAGGTGTGTGGGGCTCCAGCCTGGGGCTCTTCCTCCTCCTGCCAAGCCCTGACTATCAATCCCAGCCCTGACCCTCCTTTCTGCAAGTGCCATGTGGGCCCCAGGAAAAGTGTGGCTGGAACCACCAGGGCCAAACTTGTGGGCATCAGGTGAAGCAGCAAGAATCCCAACCATCAGGGAAGCAAGTTCTAGAGCCCCAACCCATTGTAGCCATCCCAGCCAGAGACCTGGCTCTAGGAGGTGTGAGTCACCCAGCAGGAGGGGAAAAACCAGCTCTTGCACAACTGGAGACAGGGAAGTTGAGCACTGGGAGCTCCAGGGCTTCACCACAACCCAACACAAGGTCACACTGAGATTTGAACTCAGATTGCAGGATTCAGAGTCCTGAGTGCTGCCTGTTACACCCTGGGACCAGCTTATGCTGCCTTCTCTGGCCATCAGTGACCCTCATGGGGCCGGCTCATGTAAGGGACTGTTGGCCCCTTACTAAAGCTTAGTGGGGTTTTGGTTGGCTAGTTCCCAGTCCCAATAGAAGGGGGAAGGACCAATGGGAAATCAGGACCCTGAGACTGACAGTCCCCAGGGGCAATGGGGAGAGGCCAAAGCTCCAAGTTGGCCGCACTGACAGGCCAGGCAGTGTAATGAGGGAGTCACCAGCCCAGGGGGTCCCATCCTCCGTGGGAGCTGGAACTGCCTGGGACAGAGTGGGGCAGAGCTAAGGAGAGAGCAGGAGCCTGAGAAGAGCCAGGGAGCAGAGCTGGGCAGGTGTAGTGCCAGAAACTGCTCCCTGTAGGACTTTGCTACCTGTAGCAGTTACTGAGACCTGAGGTTGTTCTTATTTGCTGCTTGTCCTAATTGGATCAAACTTGACAGTGGTTTCTCTAGCAAAGGCCAGTCTCTGCCCCCTTGGTCCAGACATCCTCATTCACATCAGGCTGGGGTGACCAGATGTCAAAGATGAAATATCGGGACGCGGAGGGCGGAGCCCAAAAAAAAAAGCCAGAGGCTCCCCCCCCCCCCACCGCCAGGCGGCAGTGGCACAGCCCCATTTCCACCCAACTCTTGGCTCCAACCCCCGATACACCCCCAGCTCCCCCATCCCCTCGCTCCTGGGCCCAGCCTGGGCTCTGAGCTCTGCAGCCGAGCCGCGCTCCAGGTCCCTCCTGCAGCTCAGGCAAGGGGCGAACCAGGCAGCCGGGCCCGGGCCCTCCAGGCAGGAGCGTGTCTGCCCCACGTGTGTCTCCACCCCGCCCACATGGGTCCTGCCCGCTCCGCACATGGGCGGCAGGTTATATCTGTGCAGGTGCCCGGGCTCCAGGAATATTCAGGGCCGGGTGCCCTGCTCCAGCAACAGTTGGAGCTGGGTCTCCCCCGGCCCTGCCTGGATCGGGCCCCGGCCCCCACATCTCCCCGCTGCCGCGACCCTGCCTGGAGCAGGTCCCAGCCCCACCTGCCACCCCTCGCACGTATCCCCGCCGCCCGCTCCGCATCACCTCCCTGCCTGACAGAAAGCAGCGCGCCCCCCTCCCCTGCCTGCTCTGTGCTGCCAGAGAACTGCTGTCTGCTGCCCCAGGGTCCTAGTGCCTGCCCGCACTAATGGCGAGGCAGGCTGCCCTTACCCTGAGCCTCTCCAACAGCCCAAACCCTCAGCCCCAGCCAGAGCCCTCATCCCTCCTGCACCATAATCCTCACCCCAGCCAGAGCCCTCATCCCCCTGCACCCTAATCCTCTGCCCCAGCCAGAGCCCTCATCCTCCGTACCCTCAGCCCCAGGCAGAGCCCTCATCCCCCCTGCACCCTAATCCTCCCCCCAGCCAGAGCCCTCATCCCCTCCACACCCTAATCCTCATCCCCAGCCAGAGCCCTCATCCCCTCCACACCCTAATCCTCTGCCCCAGCCAGAGCCCTCATCCCCCCGCACCCTAATTCTCATCCCCAGCCAGAGCCCTCATCCCCCCTGCACCCTAATCCTCTGCCCCAGCCAGAGCCCTCATCCCCTCCATACCCTCAGCCCCAGCCAGAGCCCTCATCCCCTGCACCATAATCCTCAACCCAGCCAGAGCCCTCATCCTCCACACCCTTATCCTCTGCCCCAGCCAGAGCTCTCATCCCCCCTGCACCCTAATCCTCTGCCCCAGCCAGAGCCCTCATCCCGCCTGCACCCTAATCCTCTGCCCCAGCCAGAGCCCTCATCCTCCGTACCCTCAGCCCCAGCCAGAGCCCTCATCCCCTGCACCCTAATCCTCACCCCAGCCAGAGCCCTCATCCTCCACACCCTAATCCTCATCCCCAGCCAGAGCCCTCATCCCCTGCACCCTAATCCGCTGCCCCAGCCCGCGCCCTCCTCCCCGCACCCTAATCCTCAGCCCCAGCCAGAGCCCTCATCCCCACACCCTAATCCTCAGCCCCAGCCAGAGCCCTCATCCCCCCTGCACCCTAATCCTCATCCCCAGCCAGAGCCCTCATCCCCCCACACCCTAATACACTGCCCCACCCCCAGCCCACAACCCCCCAGCCCCCAAAACCACTGCCCCAGCCAGAGCCCGCAACCCCACAGGACCCTCAGCCCCAGCCCGAGCCCTCATCCCCGCACCCTAATCCTCACCCCAGCCAGAGCCCTCATCCTCCACACCCTAATCCTCATCCCCAGCCAGAGCCCTCATCCCCCCTGCACCCTAATCCTCTGCCCCAGCCAGAGCCCTCATCCCCCCTGCACCCTAATCCTCACCCCAGCCAGAGCCCTCATCCCCTCCACACCCTAATCCTCTGCCCCAGCCAGAGCCCTCATCCCCCCTGCACCCTAATCCTCTGCCCCAGCCAGAGCCCACATCCCCGCACCCTCATCCTCAGCCCCAGCCAGAGCCCTCTTCCCCCCACCCCCTACTCCTCAGCCCGTCAGAGCCCTCACCCCCCCTGCACCCTAATCCTCAGCCCCAGCCAGAGCCCTCATACCCTCCATACCCTCAGCCCCAGCCAGAGCCCTCATCCCCCCTGCACCCTAATCCTCAGCCCCAGCCAGAGCCCTCATCCCCTCCACACCCTAATCCTCTGCCCCAGCCAGAGCCCTCATCCCCCCTGCACCCTAATCCTCTGCCCCAGCCAGAGCCCTCATCCCCTCCATACCCTCAGCCCCAGCCAGAGCCCTCATCCCCCCTGCACCATAATCCTCACCCCAGCCAGAGCCCTCATCCCCTCCACACCCTAATCCTCTGCCCCAGCCAGAGCCCTCATCCCGCCTGCACCCTAATCCTCTGCCCCAGCCAGAGCCCGCATCCTCCGTACCCTCAGCCCCAGCCAGAGCCCTCATCCCCTGCACCCTAATCCTCACCCCAGCCAGAGCCCTCATCCTCCACACCCTAATCCTCATCCCCAGCCAGAGCCCTCATCCCCTGCACCCTATTCCTCTGCCCCTGCCTTTGCCATCATCCCCCTGCACCCTAATCCTCTGCCCCAGCCAGAGCCCTCATCCCCCCACACCCTCAGCCCCAGCCAGAGCCCTCATCCCCCCTGCACCCTAATCCTCTGCCCCAGCCAGAGCCCTCATCCCCTGCACCCTAATCCTCAGCCCCAGCCAGAGCCCTCATCCCCACACCCTCAGCCCCAGCCAGAGCCCTCATCCCCTGCACCCTAATCCTCTGCCCCAGCCAGAGCCCTCATCCCTCCGTACCCTCAGCCCCAGCCAGAGCCCTCATCCCCTGCACCCTAATCCTCACCCCAGCCAGAGCCCTCATCCCCCCAGCACCCAAATCCTCAGCCCCAGCCAGAGCCCTCATCCCCTGCACCCTAATCCTCTGCCCCAGCCAGAGCTCTCATCCCCCCGCACCCTAATCCTCAGCCCCAGCCAGAGCCCTCATCCCCCCACACCCTAATCCTCTGCCCCAGCCAGAGCCCTCATCCCCCCTGCACCCTAATCCTCAGCCCCAGCCAGAGCCCTCATACCCTCCATACCCTCAGCCCCAGCCAGAGCCCTCATCCCCCCGCACCCTAATCCTCACCCCAGCCAGAGCCCTCATCCTCCACACCCTAATCCTCATCCCCAGACAGAGCCCTCATCCCCCCTGCACCCTAATCCTCTGCCCCAGCCAGAGCCCTCATCCCCTGCACCCTAATCCTCATCCCCAGCCAGAGCCCTCATCCCCACACCCTAATCCTCAGCCCCAGCCGAGCCCTCATCCCCACAACCTAATCCTCAGCCCCAGCCAGAGCCCTCATCCCCCGGCACCCAGATCCTCTGCCCCAGCCCTGAGACCCCCCACAGCATGAACCCCTCATCCTCAGGCCCACAGCCCTCACCCCTGCATTCCCTCCTATCCCCAAACTCCCTCCCAGAGCATGCACCACCTCCCCCTTCCGCCTCCCCCCCCCCCCGACCCGAGCCGGCACCCAAACTCCGTCCCAAGGCCTGCACCCCGCACCCCCGCCAGCCCACCCACCCCCAGCCCCAGCCCGGCGCCAGCACCCACCACCCAAAAAACCACCCAGAGCCTGCACCCTCACCTCTTCCTATGCCCCTACCCCCAGCCCAGGACCTGCACCTCATACTTCCTCGAAACCCCACCCAGAGCCTTAGGGTGGGGCAGAGTTTGGGGGGGCATGGGTTCTGGGCACCACCAAAATTTCTACAAACTTGCCACCCATGCTGCCTGGCTGATGTCAGCATCTCTCTGTGAGGTCACCACCTCCTCACCACCTTCGACCAATAGTCTGAGGTCCTGCAAAAGTCTTTGTGATGTCACTGCCACACCTCCCTTGCTGTGCTAATGTCCTGCCCCTGGCCAGGCACTTTGGAGGTTTGAGCTACTCCCTATGGATCACGCCATTCAAGGAGCGTTCATTCTAGGAAGCAAGCCGGCTAGACAGGAAAACATCAGACGCTGCTCCCAATGCTACACTCAGTTTTTCAGAAATTAGTCAACTTTAGGGCCAGAAGAGACCATTAGAGCATCTAATCTGACCCCCTGCATATCACAGGCCTCCTGTATGACACAAGAGCTACTTTTGGGGCAAACACATTCCAGAAAGTCATCTAGTCTTCATTGAATGACATCAGGAGATGGTGAATCCACCACTTTCCTTGGTAACTTGTTCCTGTGGTGAATCATCCTGGCTGTTGAATATTTGTGCCTTATTTGTAATATGAATTTGTCTCTTTTCACCTTCCAGCCATTGGGTCTTGTTATGCCTTTCTCTGCTTGATTAAAGAGCCCTTTCATATCCAATATTTTCTCTCCATTAAGGCCCTTCAACACTTCAATGAAGTCACCTTTCAATCTTCTTTTGATAAGCGAAACAGATTGAGCTCATTCAATAGCTCACTAGAAGGCATTTTTCTCCAGCCCTCAGAACATTTGGTGGCTCTTTGGTCATCAGATTCCTGAACTGCAGCTGGATGTGGCTCTTGTTCTTCTGCACAGCACAGCTCCTGGAGGAGAGGGATCTGCAAATGTACATTCATATGACAGCTTTGTTTAATTGATGAAAACATAAACTAGACACTTAGAGGATTGGAACTGATTTCAGCTGATGGACAGCTTTGCTAGGTTTTTATGCATTTGGACAGCAAAATGTTGAGTTTTACATTCATATCAAGCACCCCCGTATATTGGAGCTCCTGAACAGAATGGAGAATGGAAATGAAAATGTTTTCCTTTTTTTTGAAAAAGGAAAGAAGGTTATAAAACAACACAGGGGTTTGAACTAAGGACCACTTGACCAGCAGTCAGGCACTCTACCACTGAGCTATGCCCCCATGACAGCAAGAGTATCGAATTGTGATCTCCAGGACTTTTCAGGACGGACCCTGCTTCCTCGAGCTCCTTTGCCATTACCAGACCACAGGAGGTTTTAAAAATGGGGTTTGATTAAACTTCTTAAATGTGGTAAACACCACAGCTTGCGCACCCACCGATATAGCTTCTCCCACTGACATAGCTGCCACCTCTTGGGAAGTGGATTAACTACACCCCCAGGAAAACTCTCTCCCACCAGCATAGAGCAGTGGCTCTCAAGCTGTGGGTCAGGACCCCAAAGTGGGTCATAACCCTGTTTTAATGGGGTCGCCAGGGCTGGCATTAGACTTGTTGGGGCCTGGGGCTGAAGCCAAATGTCTGAGCCCCACCACCCAGGGCTGAATCCCTCAAGCTCTGGTTTTGCCCTCCCCTCACTGGGGCAGGGCTCAGGCTTTGTCTCCCCTGCCTCTGCCCAGTGTGGAGGGGCTTGGTCCCTCTTTCCAGGGCCATGTAGTAAGTTTTTTTTGGCAGAAGGAGGTTGCAGTGAAAGGAAGTTTGAGAAACCCTGGCATAGAGCCTCTGAATATGTCTAGACTTGGCTCCCTGTGGCAGATCAGACACTGAAAGTACAGCCATGGAGACACCACACACCAGCCTTGCCTAGCAGGCAAGAATCAAACCTCCACAGAAAGATGCCTGTTGTTTTCTAATCCATCTCCCTAAGCCCTCAGCCACCACCACTTAACAAAGGGGCTTTTCTACACTATGGTTCTGGTCTCACTGAAGGGTCATTTCCAATTGTTTGCTCAGACCAGCATTAGGGAAAATGGTGCCCTTGGCAAAGCTTGTACTTTGGCACTTCCCCATGGCCCCTGGACGATCCCCACTCCCTTTACCGCTAGCTCCTGCACTCCCAGCCCTTGCACCTCCTTCACCCCTAACTCCTGCCCCTCCTGTGCCCCCTTTGCCCTTAACTCCCTGGGCCACCAGCCATTGCCCCTCTCCTGCAGCCCCTTCACATGGCTCCAGTGCTAGGGGCCCCGCGCTTGTTCTCCCTTTCCCTGGGCTTTGGCATCACTAGCCCCTGCTTAGTGAGTAGGGTTCAGTGGTCCCCAAAATGTGGGGCATGACTCCTAGGGGGACACAGAGGCACATTCATGGGGGCACCTCAGGGCCTGAGCCAGCCCCCATGGAGGGAGCAGCGCTCAGCCCCACTCTGCCCCAGCTTGTCCCCAACCCCAACCCCACCCTCAGCCTGGGCCTCTGGCTCCCAGCTCGGCCTCGACCCCCTTACCCCTGTCTGCACCCCTCTCCCCAGCAAGCAACAGCCCCACTCCCAGCCCATGTTCTCAACTGTGACTTCCGAGGGGCCACAGCCATGGCTAAGAGGTCACAGAGTGAAATGTTTGGGGACCACTGGTTTAGGGTGATGTTCTCAATCACTTCTATGAAGTCCAATAAAAGCTATTTCTCACCCACCGACCCCTCCATCAGGACGGTCTAGGTATGTTCTGCTGCCCTTCACTCATGCAGGAAGGATAATAACATTTCATTCCATTCAATCCTAAAGTGATTTGTAACCCACCACCAGCCGAAACTGGTCATTTTGGGAAAGCGGCCCCATCATGCTGCATAGCTAGGCAGAGTAGGTGTGTCTGTGCAAACACGGTCTGTTCCTGAAGTCTTTCCCCCAGCTCCTCACTAGATGTGAGGGGGGGAGCTCATTCAGCCCCTGCTTCCACTTAGTATTTAAAAAGGCCTTATTGTCCCTAGCTCTGCTGGCCTTAGATTTCTCCTTCTGTCCTTTTTCTAACAGCTCAGATGAGGTGGCCGAGTGGTTAAGGTGATGGACTGCTAATCCATTGTGCTCTGCATGCATGGGTTCGAATCCCATCCTCATCGGGTGCGTTTAGTTTTCACCCCTCCTTTGTAGACAACCATCTCCCCTTTGGAACAATGACAGATCAAACAATGTTGCTTCTTGCAAACAAAACCTTCTCAGAAACTCAGAACTCCCTTGCTTTAAATAAAATGTCTAAATCCCAGATTTCTTTAAAAAAGAAATTCTCTGGTGCTGTATTTCTTAGTTTTTATCTCAAGAGGTAACATCCTCATCTTCTCCCCCAAACACCCTGGGACCTGGCCAAATTATTAAAATACCCTCAACCTGAGCAAGGCCAGAGCAGTGAACCAGAGCTAGTGTCTAGGCCAAGCTGTTCTGAAGGAGGCAACTCAAACATTTTCTCCCTGCTTCCCTTGGCAAGTTCTGACTGAGAAAACAAAATTCCCCAAACTGAAAATTTTCTGCTGAAAAATTAATACTAGTCTGTTTGGGGACTTTGGTTTGCAAGTATTATTGTTATTATTCTCTTCTGATTTCTGAATCAGTTCAGTCTTTGTCCTCCAGGTGTGTTTCCACCTGCTGAGTTGTGGGGGAGAGAGGCCAAGTCATGATGTCTCTTCCCCTCTTTCATAGTTTCTTCCAACTTGCTAGGAAGCTCCTTTGTTACCATGTGAGTCAAGCAGTGTCCATTGTCTCTGTGCTATCTTGGGCCTGGTCTACACTTGGACTTTAATTCGAATTTAGCAGCGTTAATTCGAATTAACCGTGCACCCGTCCACACCAGGAAGCCATTTAATTCGACCTAGAGGGCTCTTTAGTTCGACTTCGGTACTCCACCCCGACGAGGGGAGTAGCGCTAAATTCGACATGGCTATGTCGAATTAGGCTAGGTGTGGATGCAAATCGAACTTACTAGCTCCGGGAGCTATCCCACACTGCACCACTCTGTTGACGCTCTGGACAGCAGTCCGAGCTCGGATGCTCTGACCAGCCACACAGGAAAAGTCCTGGGAAAATTTGAATTCCTTTTCCTGTCTGGACAGTTAGAATCTCATTTCGTGGGTGGACATCGGGGCGAGCTCAGCAGCACCGGTAGCGATGCAGAGCTCTCCAGCAGAGGAGTTCATGTAATCTCTGAATAGAAAGAGGGACCCAGCATAGACTGACCGGGAACTCTTGGATCTGATCGGTGTGTGGGGCGAGGAGTCTGTGCTTTCGGAGCTGCGCTCCAAAAAATGGAATGCAAAGACCTACGAGAAGGTCTCCAAAGCCATGAGAGACAGAGGATACAGCTGGGATGCAACGCAGCGCCGCGGGAAAATCAAGGACCCCAGACAAGGCTACCAACAAATCAAAGCGGCAAATGGACGCTACGGAGCCTGCCACCACTGCCCCACCAGTGACCATGGACTCTGACGATGGGACAGTGTCGACGGACAGTTCCTCGGCGATGTTCGCGGACGGGGAAGATGAGGAAGGGTTTGTGGAGGACGAGGCAGGCGACAGCGCTTACAATGCTGGTTTCCCCGACAGCCAGGATCTATTCATCACCGTCACGGAGATCCCCTACCAACCGTCCCCGGCCATTAACCCGGACCCTGAATCAGGGGAAGGATCACTCGGTAAGTGCTTTAACCATGTAAACTTTTATTCTTAATATAACAGGAATCTGAAGTATGTGAAAACAAGGTCTCTCTATATATGGGGCTAGAACAGAAATCCTCCTGGGAGATCTCCACGAAGCTCTCCTGGAGGTAATCTAAAAGCCTCTGCAGGAGGCTCCTGGGGAGAGCTGCCTTATTGGGTGCTCCGTGGTAGCACACTTTTCCGCACGAGGCTTTCATGAGCTACTCAGGGAGCATTGCCTCCCCGAGCCCGGCTGCATAGTCCCCTAGTTTGTGCTGGCTTTCACGCAGCATGTGCTCTCTAACTCCTTCAGTGACCGTCCTCAGGGTGATCTTGCTCGGAGACTCCTGCATCTAATTAGGGGAAGTACTGTAATGTTACGCCTGGTCCTAAGTATTTTTAAAAAATCTCCAGACAGACGGCATAGCAGAGACTCAGCACTCTGCTGCGTGACGAGCGTAACGGAAACCCAAAGAATCAAATGGACGCTCATGGAGGGAGGGGGGACTGAGGACGCAAGGTATCCCACAGTTCCTGCTGTCTCCGAAAAGCATTTGCATTCCTGGCTGAGCTCCAAATGCTTCTAGGGTCAAAAACAGTGTCCGCGGTGGGTCAGGGCATAGCTAGGCAATTTACGCACCACCCCCCACCCCCAGAAGTGAAAGGGAAAACAATCCTCTCTTGACTCTTTTACATGTCACCGTGTCTTTACTGAATGCTGCAGATAGACGCGATGGTGCAGCTCTCAACACCAACATCCTTGCTCCCCCCATGCTATGGATGGTTGGTGGTACAATCGGATTGATATCCATGGTCATCATCAGCCTATTGGCATATGGGGCAGTGCGAAAGGACTGGTAACCATGCAGACTACCATCCGTTAGGTCAATCAAGGGTGCCTGGCCCTATTTTTTCCTGGTAGATGGTACAATATGGCTGATAACCATCATCATTATAGCAACAGGGGGCTGAGCTTCATCAGCCCCCACCCTTCATGTGTAAAGAAAAGATTAAATTGCCCCTGGACTAGCAGCAGGATGCTGGGCTCCTCTCCTCCACACTCCTTAATGTCCTATCTGGACTATCATAGCAACTGGAGGCTGCCTTCCACTCATTTCTCATTAACAAGTCACTGTGTTTTATTCCTGCATTCTTTATTACTTCATCACACAAGTGGGGGGACACTGCTATGGTAGCCCAGGAATGCTGGGGAAGAATGGAATGAACAGGTGGGGTTGTTGCAGGAGCACCCCCTGTGAATAGCATACAGCTCATAATCTATGCAGGATCTGACACAGAGCAGCTGGGCTCTCTGGTTCTCTGATACAGTGGTTCTCTAATACACTTGCCCATATTCTAGGCAGGACTGATTCTATTTTTAGATACCAAAAAGGAGAAATTGACTCAAGGAGTCATTCCCAATTTTGGCTTTTGCACCCTTGGTTAAGAGCAGCCAGGGGCACTTATGACAGCAGCAAATGGTGTAGCGCAAAAGGATTGGTAGCCATGCCCATCTTATTACCAATTTATGGTGTGGTAGATGGTACAATATGGCTGGTAACTATCTCTGCTATCATGCAAAAGCAAAAGCATGCTGCTGTGTAGCGCTGCTGGACCGCCTCTATCAGCGGCATCTGGTACACATACGGTGACAGGCACAAAAGGCAAAACAGGATCCATGGTTTCCACGCTGTGGCGTCTGCCGGTGCAATCCAGGGAAAACGGGCTTGAAATGATTGTCTGTTGTAGCTTTCCCGGAGGAAGGGATGGCTGACGACACTTACCCAGAACCACCCGCGAAAATGGTTTTTGCCCCATCAGGCACTGGGATCTCAACCCAGAATTCACAGAGACAGACTAGACTGTGTTCATTGTTCACAAACATTTATCTTGGCAAGGAATTCACTCCCTTTTTCCCATCACACAGCTTGGACTGTCTCCAGACCTGTCACAGCATCCCCCTCACAGAGGCTGGCAAAGATTAGGCGGCGAAATAAAAAGACACGGGACGAGATGTTCGCAGAACTTATGGGGTGCTCCCGAGACGACGCGGACAAGCAGAGCCAGTGGAGGGAGACCCTGTCTCTGTACCAGCGCTCACACAGCGAACGGGAGGAGAGGTGGCGTGAGGAAGACAAGCAGGCGACTCAAACGCTGCTTGGACTAATGAGGGAGCAAATGGACATGCTCCTGCGCCTTGTGCATGTTCTGCAGGACCTCCGGCAGGAGGACAGAGCCCCCCTGCAGTGTATCTGCAACCGCCCTCCCCCGCCAAAAAAGTCCCATACCCCCCTCAGCCAAAATAACCAGAAGGAGGGGTGCCAGAGGCCGTGTAAACTGTCATTGCACCCCAGCAGAGTGCTCAAGTACCGACAAGCTCTCATAGCCTAAATTTTGAGAAGTCCTTTCCTTCCCGCCTCACCCAAGCCCCCATCCCAGTTTCATCCCCTAACTGTCTAGTTGATAATAAAAAATACTTTTCTGTTAATTACTGTTTCCGTCATGTTCTTTTAGAGGAGACTGTGTTTGAAGGGGGGGAAGGGGGTTGGTAATGTGACAGGACAATCACCTTTACCAGGGTACAGACATGGGGGCAGGATCAGCAGCAGGTCACACACACACTGCAGTCAGTAGGCACCCTGGTCGGTATGGGAGGTGGTTTGCAGGTTCTGTGTGGGTGGGGGGGTATGTGACTTTGTAGCGGGGGAGGGGGGTTATAGATCTCATGCAACGGTCCCTGTCCTGGACCACAGAGCCATGCAGCAGAGGAATCTGTATCCGTCCTCCCCCGCCAAAAGGCCACATAGCCCCCGCACACAGAGTCCCAAAAAGGAGCGATGGCAGGCTCCGTTGAAACATCCAGTCTGGCACTGCAGACCGCTCTGGGAGCAGGAGCCTGTCATTCCTCGAGTTTACAGGCGGTCTTTACATCACTGCACACCCTACCCAGCACAGTCCGTGTCCCAGTTTCAACCCTGTAACGCAAAGTCATCAATAAAGAAACCTTTGTAAAGTTACAGTGGAACATGTATTTTATTTTTATTTTTAAACGTGTGTTGGAAGTTGGGGAAGCGGGGTGGGCGGGGTATGTAACTGCAGATGCTAGTCAACAGTCACTTGGTAAAGAAACAGGGGAAGGTTCAGCTTCTCTGTAAAGAAACTGTCACAGGTCACGCTGCTCACTGCTCGCTGGTACTTTAAGAGTTCCTTGTCGCTGTGCAAGGCGCCTGCACAGAGCTTCACGAGCCAGGGCATTAGCGGGTAGGCTGGGTCCCCGACGATCACTATAGGCATCTGCACATCCCCAAGACTTATTTTGTGGTCCGGGAAGAAACTACCTTCCTGCAGGCGTCTAAACAGACCAGAGTTCCTGAAAACACGCACGTCATGAACTTTGCCTGGCCACCCGACGTTGATGTTGGTAAAACGTCCCCCATGGTCCACCAGTGCTCGCAGCACCATTGAAAAGTAGTCCAATTTCTCAGCAGCTGACTGTGGAAGAGGTGGACGATAAGGTGCGAGGAGTTGACAACGGCCATAACTGCAGCGGGATCCGTGCTCAAAGTGCTGTGGCGCCCGCGCTGTCACTGAGCAGAAAAGTGCACTAACAGAGTGCCCGCAGGCGCTTTCAGGGAGGGAGGGAGGGCATGATTGATGGTTCAATGATGACAGTTACCCAAAACCACCCTCGACACATTTTCCCCCCAGCATGCATTGGGGGGAAATCCCAGAATTCAAATGGGCAGCGGGGAGTGCAGGAACTGTGGGATAGCTTCCCACAGTGCACCGCTTCCAAAGTCGACACTGGCTCCGTTACTGTGGACTCACACAGTCGAACTAGTGTATTTAGTGTGGATACACAACTTCGACTTCATAAGGTCGATTCCACAAATTCGAATTAAGTTGATTTGAAATAGTCTTGTAGTGTAGACATGTTCAGGAGCTCCGCTATATGGGGGTCCTTGATATGTATGTAAACACTCAACATTTCACTGTCCAAATGCATAAAAACCTAGCAAAGCTGTCCATCAGCTGAAATCAGTTCCAATCCTCTAAGTGTCAATTTATGTTTTCATCAATTAAACAAAGGTATCATATGAATGTACATTTGCAGATCCCTCTTCTCCAGGGGCTGTGCTGTGCAGATGAACAAGAACCACATCCAGCTGCAGTTCAGGAGTCTGATAACCAAAGAGCCAATAAATGTTCTGAGGGCTGGAGAAAAATGCCTTCTAGTGAGCTATTGAACGAGCTCAACCTGTTTAGCTTATCAAAAGAAGATTGAAAGGTGACTTCATTGAAGTGTTGAAGGGCCTTAATGGAGAGAAAAGATTGGGTATGAAAGGGCTCTTGAATCTAGTAGAGAAAGGCATAACAAGACCCAGTGGCTGGAAGGTGAAAAAAGACAAATTCATATTACAAATAAGACGCAAATATTCAACAGCGAGGATGATTCACCACAGGAAGAAGCTACCAAGGAAAGTGGTGGATTCATCATCTCCTGATGTCATTTAATGAAGACTAGATGCCTTTCTGGAATGTGTTTGCCCCAAAAGTAGCTATTGTGTCATACAGGAGGCCTGTGATATGCAGGGGGTCAGATTAGATGCTCTAATGGTCTCTTCTAGCCATAAAGTCAACTAATTTCTGTAAAACTGAGTGTAGCATTGGGAGCAGCGTCTGATGTTTTCCTGTCTAGCCGGCTTGCTTCCTAGAATGAACGCTCCTTGAATGGGGTGATCCACAGGGAGTAGCTAAAACCTCCAAAGTGCCTGGCCAGGGGCAGGACATTAGCACAGCAAGGGAGGGGTGTGGCAGTGACATCACAAAGGCCTTTTGCAGGACCTCAGACTGTTGGTCAAAGGTGGTGGGGAGGTGGTGACCTCACAGAGAGATGCTGACATCAGCCAGGCAGGACAGGGGCCAGGGGCCAGGGAACCCTCAGAGACCCCTGTTGTTTTGCTTCAGCAAGTCTCCTTCTCCAGGTCTCTCTTTGAGAACTGAGAGAGTATTCGGGTTCACGTACGTGAGCGCCAGGAGGTTTTCTCCTTCCCTTTTCCTGATTTTACTAGAAAACAACCATCCCTGTTTAGAAGGTAAGAGCCTCCTCAAGGTTTGAAACCTGTTCAGTCTGGTCCATCTGGTGACAGTTGAATTTTAGGCATGGAAAACACTAGCTTAAGAGGCAGAATTTTATTCCGCACCTGGGATTTTGTCCCTTAGAACCACTGGGGTCATTAGGGTTTGTCCTTTTTGTTTCACCTTTTCCTCCATCCATCCCTCCCTCCTTTCTCTTCGTCTCTTGCTTCTTTTGTCCTTTCACCTGTTCTCCTCCCAACACCAGGAGCTGTGTGTGTGTGCGTGTGTGTGTTGCGGGGGAGTGCTCTGCAGCTCCCACTGTGGGAGGTCCACCCAAAATGTGGGGCTGAAATAGTGCTCGGGCAGTGATCCCCATCAGTGACCTGGGCCATCCTTTGGGCTCTCTGGTGAGAACCCTTAGCCTCCCGTCCTGTCTCTACCCTGATTGGCTGAGCAGGGGGTTATTGACAGGGAGGAGACTCAGGTCCTTGCTGTTCTCTTTTAAGCCCAAGGAAATAAGTCATAACGTGTTATATGTTTGACAAATTTTGCTGCTTCGCTGCATTAATGGTCTCTGAGCAGTTCATGATTCTCTCTAACATTGCAGTTCTCCTCAAATACTTGCTGAATAATTACTGTGCACTGTTGTTGGTCTGGAGCTCATCTGAGAGCACTTTATTCAGGTCATTCAATGTGTGAAATTCAAGTTCTGATGGTTAGTTTGAAAATCAGGGCTCTTAGGTCCTATTCCCAACTCTGCCACTGGCTGGCTGTGTGACCTAAGACAAGTCAATTCTCCTTTCTCAGCCTTAACTTCTCCCTCTTTCAAGTAGGGATAATAATGATCCGCTCCTACCTACCTCACGGTGAGTGGAGGATGGGGATCCATCGGAGAGTGTCACTAAGAGTATCAGAGGGGTAGCCGTGTTAGTCTGGCTCTGTAAAAGCAGCAAAGACTCCTGTGGCACCTGGCTAAGCAAACAGAACAAACCCCAAATCCCCCCTGTGCTTTGGGAGCCAGGTTTGCTGTGAGAATCCTGTAGTTCAGATGACTTCACGCCTGGGCATTGGGATTATTTACCAGTTTCTCTGGCATTGGGGCAGTTTTGTGCTCACAGCTGTGATGGCCGAGTGGTTAAGGCGTTGGACTTGAAATCCAATTGGGTTCCCCTGTGCAGGTTTGAATCCTGCTTACAGCAAGGCTTGTGTTTTAGCCAGTCCCTCACCCGGGCAATACCTCTGTACAACTCCCTGAAACACTCTCAGTTCTCTCCCCAACCCAAGTAAATCCTGTTCTGCTCCTTTCATCGAGGTCCCTGGGACACCACCTCACACTGTGTCCCTGAGGGGTCAGGCAAACTCTCAGCGCCTGAAGCCTCTGCCACTCACCTGGTGCCCCATAGATCAGCCATAGCCCTGGTTCTGCTCCTCTCTCTAGAGTGCAAAAGGAGCCAAGTCAGCGACGCTACGGGGCTGCAGAACCAACAGAGAAAAAATAGGTGCTCAGTGCCCACTGGCAGCCAGCTTCCCCCCCCCCCCGCCACTACAGGCCTTGCTGACAAGCTCCTCCTCTTCCCCTTCAGCACCTCCCACTTGCCAGTGATCAGCTGTTCAGTGGGGTGCAGGAGGCGCTGGGCGGGGAGAGGGAGGAGCAAGAGACAGGAAGAGGTGGGAGAGGGAGAGGAATGGGGCAGGAGGGGACAGGGGTGGGGGCTTGGGGGAAGGGTTGGAGTGGGGGCAGGGCCTGGGGAGGAAAGGGGGGGATTTGTCACAGACCCCTCTAGGGCCGGCCCTGAAGGGACGCACTGACTATCACAGTGACACTACAACTGACCAGCCTTGCGGGGGAGGCTGAGGGAGATCCGCACTCACCAGGTCTCTTCTCTCCCCCACGGTGAGCCAGACACTGCTCTCTCCTGGCTCTCACTCTAGCAGCTGGACGCCAAGGAGCCATTTCCCCACAGGAAGTGCATTGAGTGCCCCTGTGGTGCTGGGGGGCTGGCGCTGCTGCTGCCTGTGGGGCTGGCAGGGGGGCTGATGTCTGCACAGACTCTCAGCTGCCAGGCCGGAGGGGGCACGTGGGACCTTACCAGACTGGCTCAGTGAAGACGTGGGGGTTGACACAGCAATACAGACGCTCTCCGCCCATGCAGCCAGGCAATGAGCATTTCCCACAGCCTGGAGCAGAGGGGGAGGCGGCAGCTGCTGTTCCAGCTCCTCGGGGACAGGCCCTGTCAGCCAACAGCCACTTCTTACTCCCCACAGCTAAGGGCGCCGGGTTCCTCCGGTGGGGGTGTGGAGCAGCCATTCGTTTTCCTGTCCTTTTCCTGTGCAACTGCTGACAAAAACATCCCAGACAGAGAAGCAACAGGCCAAAATACTACCATGTATCTGCCAAAGTATTTCAGTTGGGAGAGTGTTAGACTAAAGATCTAGAAGTCCTTGGCTCAATCCCAGGCTTTGGCAGACCCTTTCATCTCTCTTTGTGCAGGGGTGGCTTGTTTTCTGGGAGCACAGCAGTGCCTGCACCCAAGGAGAGTCCCTGAGCTTGGGCTCTGCAGTAGGAAAACATAGAATGGGCTTCTGCCCCTAGTTGGCCCACCTGACCTTTAACAAGGAGAGATGGGAGCTGCCTTTCCCAACACGGCAGGAAGAGAGTGAGAAAGGGTGACCCTCAGGAATGGTGCCAGAGAGCTGCTGGGCAGTGACAGGCAGGGATTGGGGATGGAAGCTCCTCTGCGCAGCTGAGCAAGGGCAGTACCAGGGAAGGGGCATCTGTAAAAGTGACCCAGCAACACCTCTCCTCCTCTGGGCACCTAGAGCAGAGCCGTCTGGGAAGGGAAGGCTTAAAAGCCACAGAGCAACTGAGGTCAGGGCTAGAGGAGGGCAGGACCATGCCTATGTGTGGCCTTCAGACAGGCACAAAAATTCCCAGCCAGGCTGCTCCCTGCCATGCCAAACGCCCACTTTCTTTGGCAAGTCAGGAAGGGCAAAGGCGAGACTGGAAGCACCTGGGGCTCATGCCCCAGCCTTTGTGACGCCTGACCCCCCAACTCCTTCCCGGGGCTCTAGCTGAAGCCAGAGCATTGGCCGGAGCGGCCAAGAAGAGGTTCCAGACCTGAAGGGAGCAGGACGTTCAGCACAACGGTAAAACTGCAGAAACACAACCACCAAAGGATTTAAACCCTCAATCTTCTGATCCACACTCAGATGCCTTATCCATTAGGCCACATGGTAACATGACTAAAACCACTCCAAGCACTTCTTTGGAAAAGGCAACATTGTGTTTCTCAGGTCATCTGCTGAGGGGGGCTGAGACTCTCTGGGCACAAGAAGTCGAGTTCCCAGTGACACGTGAGACTTAATTCTATGGGTCTAGGTGAAGGGTTTTGACAGGGAGGCTCAGGCATGGGGGATTGGGGTGCAGCGGACGGACCAGCTGTCTAGGTGTGGAGATGTAGTCACATTGAGGCACAGGAGGGAGGAGGAGGAGGAATCCTGCTGACAGGCAGTGGCTGTGCAGAAAAAGAGGAGGGGTTCCTGGGACTTTTTTTGCCTCTCTTTTGCCTGCCTGCTCGCTCTTGTGCTGAACGGTGAAGATGGTCTCAACAAGCTCAGGTAGCTCAGTTGGTAGAGCATCAGGTTCTTAATCTGAGGGTCCAGGGTTCAAGCCCCTGTCTGAGCACTCAGCTTTTAAGTTGCCTTGTGTGCCAGGAGCCAAATGATTCCTGGTGCTGCCCACCAGCCACATGCAGATTCCCACAAGCTGTGGCCATTTCCTGGAAAGGTTCCTTTCCTCAGCAATCAGGAGAGAGGCCACATCCACAGGAGCAGGCCTAGAACACAGTGTCTCTGGCTGGCAGGAAGTGCTGTGGGGCCAGGTGCTGAGAAAGCCCAGAGGGGGAGCAGCAGAGATGGGGGGAAGAGAGACAGAGAAGCAATGAGGACAGAGCACAAGTGTACAGGGGGTTCAGGTCTGGCTATTGTGGGGAACTTCCCTGGTTTATACACAACCCTGGTGCAATTGGCAGGTGGAAGGATCTGAGTCCCCACCCTTACCCAGAGGCTGCCTGACCCCAAGGACGCTCTTTCTACTCTCCTGTGTGGCAGAGACCTCGTAACCCCAACAAGGCTGGGCCCAGGAATCCTGGGGTTTGATGACCCCAATCGTGTCATGCTCACTTGAACAGGGCTACAGTGTCTCCACTCTGGGCACTTCCCTGACCCACTCCTCAGTGCATGTGCTTCAAGCAAACACTATTTATTACCCAGCAATCAATGTAAAACATAAGGAAAGATGGGAAAGGAAAACACGTCACCCTGTTCTGTGGCGCAGGGACATCACAACCAGCATCTCTGGAGGGTCAGGGCAGGTCACAGTCTCTCCCTCACATGTCCCAGGCCTCCTTCCCAGGCCCTGGCTGTGCTGCAGGGACACCACGGGCTGGACACTTGCTCTGGCAGTGGCCACATGCTCTAGGTGACAGGCCCCTTGTTCCCAGTGTCAGCCCCCATGTAGGGGATATGATCCCCCCACCCCCAAAAGTCTGGCCTGCAAGATCTCTTGACCGGTGGCATCTCCTTGCACTGGGCCTTCTGCCCAGGGTCCCCTTCCCTCTCCCACGCTGCTCACTGCACCCACCTCCAGCCCCAGTGCTGCTGCGGCTCTGCCTCCAGCTCCCTGGGCTGCTCCTCTGGCTCCGCTTGCTGCAGCTCTTCTCCCAGCACAGATCTGCTCCCTGGGCAGCTTCTACAGCTCGTGCTGCTGCGGCTCGGCTCCCAGCACAGATCTGCTCTGGGTCTCCCTGGCTGGTGCAGCTCTGCTCCCCGGCTCTTCTCGGGCTCCTGCTTTCTCCTTAGCTCCGCCCCACTCTGGCCCAGGCAGCTCCAGCTCCCACGGAGGATGGGACCCCCTGGCCTGGTGATTCCCTCATTACACTGCCTGGCCTCTCAGTGCGGCTAACTTGGAGCTTTGGCCTCTCCCCATTGCCCCTGGGGACTGTCAGTCTCAGGGTCCTGATTTCCCATTGGCCCTTCCCCCTTCTATTGGGACTGGGAACTAGGCAACCAAACCCCCCACTAAGTTTTAGTAAGGGGTCAACAGTCCCTTACTCGAGCCAGCCCCGTGAGGGTCACCGATGCACAAACACAGCAGCATGAGCTGGTCCCATGGTGTAATGAGCAGCACTCAGGACTCTGAATCCTGCACTCTGAGTTCAAATTTCAGTGGGACCTTGTGCTGGCTTGTGGTGAAACCATGAAGCTCACAGTGCTCAACTTTCCTGTCTCCAGCTGTGCAAGAGCAAATCTTTCCCCTCCTGCTGGGTGACTTGCCCACTGGAGTTGGGTCGTGATGGCCAAAATTGGTTGGGGCTCTAGAACTTGTTACCCTCATGCCTGTGGTTGGGATTCTTGCTGCTTCACATGAGGCCCACAAGTTTGGCCATTTTGCTTGCAGCCACGTTACCTCTTGTCCACATGGCACTTGAAGAAAGGAGGGTCAGGGCCAGGCTTCATAGTCAGGGCTAGGCAGGAGGGAGGCAGAGTCCCAGGCTGGAGCCCAGCACCTCTTCTCCTCTGGGCACCTAGAGCAGAGGTGGCTGGTGCTGACAGCTCCAAGTGAAGGCTTAAAAGCCACAGAGCAACTGAGGGCAGGGCCAGAGGAGGGCAGGACCATGCCTATGCATGGACAGCAGACGGCCACAAAGACACCCAGCCAGCCTGCTCCCTGCCATGCCGAACCCCCACTGAAGACGTGCTTAATCCACTTGCTGATCAGGAGGAAAATCTGTGTGAGAGGAGAACTCACTTGGCTTGGAAGGAGCGAGGAAAAAGAGTGAGTGAAAAAAATAACCAGCGAGTGAGAGAGAGAGTGAAAAGAATGTGAAAGGCAGAGAAAGAAATAAGGGAGAGAAAAAAACATTAGAAAAAGAAGGAAAGAAAGGAAGAGCGTGAAAGGTAGAGGGGAAAAAAGAAAGCAAGAACATACAAGCTAGAGAAGGAAAGGAATGAAAAGGAATGAATGAACCACAAGCGCTAGTTGAAGCTGGAATGGGAGAGTCAGAGAAAGGACAGACTGACCTGTTAAGTAAGGTTACACCCGATTCTCCATGTTGGGGGCACAGGCCTCCAATTTCCGTCCTGGCCCTGCTTGGGGGGTCCATCCACAGGTGCCTATTGGAACCCCCATGCTCCGAGGAGGGGACAAGCCCACCCCCATACCCTCCCCTCGGGACACGGGCTCTCCCCAATCATGACTCCCTTCCTGCACGCTCCTGGGAAGGAGCTGGGGGGAAGGAGTGTGCTGAGCAGCACCGTGGGTGTCTCTCTCTGGGGCGAAAGAGAAGATATTTTTAGTACCAGAAGGAAAGAACAGGGGGTGGGGGCATTTGTGAAGCCGGGGCGCACACCAGAGAGAGGAACTGAACAATGCCCAGCGTGAGCCCAGTGCCAGTTGGAGCCGAGATGCCCGTACCTGGAGGACCATCTCCAGAACCTACCATGATGGTGCCGCTCTCACACTGACCTCCCCACCGAGACATCCCTGGACGAGGTGAGGTGGTGCATTGGCAAAGGGGGCGGATTGAGCAGGGTTCTGTGTGTGTGTGTGTGTGTGTGTGTGTGTGTGTGTGTGTGTGTGTGTCTAATTTTGGGAAGTGACGTCACAAACTGCTGGGGCTGGTTTCCTATTGATGTGACCGATTTTTGCAAAGCTTCCCCCCACCCCCATCTCCTTTTGGCACTAGGGCTTTCTGCGCTGCCATTGACAAGGCAGAATCAAGGCCCCCGTTGTGCCGGGGGCTGCACAGACACAGAGACAGTCCCTGCCCCAGCTGAGATCAGTGTCCCATTGGGCCAGGCGCTGCCCAGACACAGCGAGAGACAGGCCATGCCCCAGAGAGTTTACAGGCTCCACACCCAAAAAGTGGGAGAAGAAACAGAGGCCCAGGGTCTAACAGCAGCAGTGAAAGTAAAACCCAGGACTCCTGGCTCCTCCTGCTCTAACCACTAGACCCCACTCTGCTCCCAGAGTTGGGGACAGAACCCAGGAGACCTGGCTCCCCAAAAGGGTGGGAGTGGGGTCTAGTGGTTAGAGGACAGGAAGATGGGTGTCAGGACTCCTAGGTTCCAGTCCCAGCGCTGGGGTTAGAGTGGAGTCTCATACGTTAGCACAGGTGGGGCTGGGAGCCAGGACTCCTGGGTTTTTCCCATCCCCCCCCCGAACCATCTTGCACAGCAGGAGGGGGCTGGGCAGGAAGTGATGATGGGGTGAAAACTACCAAGAAATGCAAATCCTGGAAGGAGCCTGTGCCAGGAACCGGGTGGTGCAGAAACCACGGCCCCCATCCCATCTCTAACCCCCCCTTGGCTGGCACTGGATCATGCCCCCAGTGCCCCCCCAATCCACCCCCTGTGAGCCCTGGGGGGCAGGGAATAGCCATGGTGCTGGGCCCCCCATCCAATTGAAGTATTCAGTGTTGCAGTGACCCAAGGTGTGTGCACAGAATGGGGATGGAGTGTGTGTGTGGGTGGGTGGATGGATGGATGGATTGATTTCTGCATGTATTTGTGTATGTGTGGTTTTCTGTAAGGGTTTTGTGTGTGTGGGGCGGGTGTTATTACAGCTGTGGGTGTTGTGTTTGTGGCTGTGCAAGTGTGTGTGTTCATGTGGCTGGATTTGTGCATGTGTTTGCATCTGTTAGCAGTTGTGTTGATGTTGGCTGGATTTGTGCGGGTGTTTGCATATATTAGCAAGCGTGTGTGTGTGCATGCTCTGCTGCCCTCTTTCGGCGCAACAACCATTTCTCTGTATGTCAGAGCCCCCATACCGTCGACCCCGGTGGTGATTTCCCCATCTTACAAGGGCTGGCTGGCCTGACCCTTCTCCCCTCTGTGGAGTGTGGCGGGGGCAGCAGCTCACCCCCTGTGGGGCAGGAGGGCCCAGCTGTGGGGCACTGGGCTCCGATGCACCTGGAGAGCAGCTCAGGTGAGGTGGGGCAGGGCATGTGGTGTCCGTTCTGCGTTGCCTGGTGCTGGGCCATTGCACAATCCCCAGCCACGCCGCACAGCGCACCCCGAGAGGGGGCAGGGGGCCAAGCAGATGATCCAGCACGAGGGGGAGAGGATGTGTGGTTGGGGGGAGGAAAAGCCTTGGGCTGCACTGGGGGAGTGCAGAGCAGGGGTGACACCCAGAAACCTGCAGCAAAGGGATGGACAGGTGGGGTGGGTGGATAGAAGAGGCAGCGGGACTAAAATCTAAAAGGGGAGTGTGGAGTCTAGTGGTCAGAACGGGGAGGGGGCTGTTCTGAATTCCTGGGTTCTATCTCCAGCCCTGGGAGGGGAGTGGGGTCCAGTGGTTAGGGTGTGTGTCGGGGGGAGAGCCAGGACTCCTGGGTTCTCTCCCTGGCTCTGACTCTCTCTTGTGCAATCCCTCGGCAGTTACCCAACTCGCCAGCTTGTGGGAGCGAGGGGCTGGGGCCGGGTTGTGACACGGCCCAGAGTCCCATACTGCCCCTTTGTTACCCAACCCGGGGCAGGGTGGGGGATGGCCTGGGAGACCCGCTAAGAAAGGCGCTTCTGGTGGGTCTGTGTGTGGGTCACGCTGCCCCCTGCTGGATAGACCCCTCTAGGTCAGAACCAGTCTCAGCCCGGGTCAGACCCTGGGAGCCCAGCCCCCTCTGTCGCCATGGCCATGTCTATTGGTCTCCTGGGAAGGTCCATTCTCATGGGTAGCTGTCCAGTGGCAGTGAGTTCCACAGGCCTCGGCACACGCTGTGTGGGGCAGGAGGCCCTTGTGTTGGGAGCAGTGGGAGTGAACTGTGTGCGGTTGTGCCTCTGAGCACAATTGTGAATATTCTGGTGTGTGTCTGTGATTGTGGCTGGGGGTGTGATTGTTTCTCTCTTTGGGGGTTGGGCTAGCATGCCCCTCTGGGTGTGTTGTGTGTGAGTGTTCTTGGGACTGAGAGTCCCTTTGTGCGTCAATGTGTGTGTGTGTGTGACTTGCTGCAGGATACAAAATCCTGCACAGCCACCACACACACACACACACACACACACAGAGCAGGGCTCAGCCCCACCAGCAGGGGGCAGCAGGGACACACACGTCTCTCCTGGGCCAGCTTGGACAATTTCCCATCACGACCCGGCACAGTGCTGGTGCCCCCACACGGGGGTGGGCAGTGACCGGGCGGGGGGGGGGGGCAGATGTGCTGGATTCAGAAGGAAGCACTTTGGGAAAATCAGTCACGGCCCTTAGCATAGCTGGGACACAGACCCAGTGACCCCTGCACCACCCTGAGAGGGGAGTGGGGTCAAGTGGTCAGAGCAGGAGGGGGCTGGGCAGCAGGACCCCTGGGTTCCATTGGGGAGACTGTTTTTTCTTGTGCTTCCCTCCCTAGAGATCCCAGCCCAGCCCCCTAGTGGAGAGTGAGCGGGGGAAGTTGCTCTCCCACTTCAGAAACATGATTCAACCCCCCCCTCCAACCATGGGCTGTGACATCATGGACCTCCCTCTCCCCAAGGCAGACAATAGAAGCCCCGCCCACCAGAGAAGGCGGGGGGGGGGTTAGTTGCACCCACAACAATCCCACTCATGGTTGCAAAAAACCCCCACATCCCCACAAACCACTGCTAGGACAGGATCTGCTGCTTTCTTTTCACCACGAGCCGCTCCCCGCCAGGCACCACACCCCATTCACACGCCTTTGGTCAATATGCAGCTCAGTAGCAATCACTGCCCCGAAGTGACTCCGGTGCAGGCACCCACAGCACGAACTCCCCACACCGGATTCTGTCCACACGCAGAGAATTCTCTCCGCCAGGCTCCTTCGGTTCCTCTCGCTGCTCCCCGACCTGCCGCCAGACACTGCTCATCTGCATAGCCCCGCCCATGGACACGTGACACCTTCTGTCCTTTTGGTCTCCAGTGAATGAGTCGCCTGCAGAGAGTGAACACGTCAGCGTACGTCACAGCCCCAGCGCACGTCACAGCCGCTGGGCGGGGATTGTCTGTGAGCCCCGCGCTGGGGGCGGGGCTTCAGGGAGAGACCCAGCCCCATAGACAGCCTGGGGCAGGGAGATATTGGGGGAAGGGATGAGGGGATGGGGGGAGAAGGGGGGAGGGAGAGACCCACCCCCATAGACCTGCAGGGGCAGGGGATCTTGGGGTCAGGAGGGGAGAAGGGGGATTGGCAGAGACCCAGCCTGGGGTGCAGGAGAAATGGGGGTGGGGTGGAGGGAGACATGTGGGGGTGGGGTGTGTGAAATGTTGGTCCAGGGACTCTGAGTCACTCCCAGGACATGCTGTGCAGGGGGGAGCACAGGGGCAGGGAGAGAGACCCAGCCCCACAGAGCCCCAGAGGGATATGGGGGGGCAGGGGACGGGATGGATGGAGGAGACACCCATCTCCATAGACCGCCAGAGGCAGGAAATGAGGGGAGAAGGGGGGAGGGAGGGATCCAGCCCTATAGACCTGTAGGGGCAGGGAGATATAGGGGGCAGGAGGGGAGAAGGGGGGTTGGCAGAGACCCAGCCCGGGGTGCAGGGGAAATGGGGTGGTTTGGAGGGAGCTGGGGAGAAGAGACACAGGGCAGGACACATGTTGGGACATGGAAACTGACTTACTCCGAATACATGCGGAGCAGGGCAGGGCGGAGGCAGATCATGCTGGCCCCAGGGTAATTTCGGGCGGTTCTGATTCCCCACTCAGCCGGGGGGCTCCCCTCTGGGCTGAGGAGCCCTGGGGTGGGCGGGTGCAGGGGCATAGGCGGCAGGTTCGTATAATTTTTGGTGGGGCCCAAAATGGTGTGTCCCCCCCCCCGCTCTCACCCTGTAAGCTGATATAAAATGAAGCTACAATGCGTCAGCACTACAAGATTACAAGGGTCAATTAAAAGTGGAAAGTCAGAAGCAGCACTTGCCTGCTTTAATATACAGTATTAAATTTTGTTGCACCTGTTGTGACAAAGTGGGAATGTTCTTAATGTTTTCTCTGAATACTGTGTGGGTGCCTCAGTTTCCCCTGCAAAGTGCCAACTGACGGTGTTGGGGACAAAGAGATCAGGTGGCCTCCTTGTCCGGAAGAGACACAGAGGCCAGAGGAGGGAGTGTCAGTTTGGAGCTGGCTGGGGAAATCGGGAGAGGCCCAGAACTTGGGTCTGGGCTCCCCACCCCCCAAGATGGACCTGACTGAGGGGTCCTGTTTTCTGTACCTACAAGCTCTGTTTTAGACTGTGTTCCTGTCATCTAATAAACCTTCTGTTTTACTGTCTGGCTGCTGGCAGCCGAGGACCTGGAGAGCCCCCTGGACCTGCTGCTCTTCAGCCTCACGGTGCCCTGGCCCAGCCCCGGCAGGAGGGAAGGCAAGGATCTCCGGCTGCGGGGCTACCTGCTCAGCACCGACGAACCCAGCTGGCTGCTCACCTCCTCACACACTCCAGGAGCCCCTCGCCGCCATCGCAGCCCGGGCTCGGCTCCAGGGGACCCCGTTTCCGTCCCTCCCCAGCTCCTCACACACACTGGGTAGGGCCGCCCAGAGGATTCAGGGGGCCTGGGGCAAAGCAATTTTGGGGGCCCCTTCCATAAAAAAAAGTTGCAATACTATAGTAACATGTATTTGGAAATGTAAAAAATAACTAGTGAAAATTAATTTGTAATAATTTGAAAATACACCAAATACATTATTTAAAAACATTAAATGCTTTACTGGTCTGTCTACATTTGCAATTACATAATGGGCTGTTGCTGGGTGATGGTTGGTGCCAATGGGCTGTCACTGCCTGGAGGTGGTGCTGCTGTTGCCCAGGGCTGGGTGGGGAGCTGGGCTCTGGGGGGTGCCTGGCTCACAGGGGCTGGGCTCAGGACTGTGGGGAGATGGGGTCGGAGGTTGTCTGGCTCAGAGGGGCTCGCCTCGGAGCTGGGGTCAGGGCTGTGGGGGGAATGGGTACAGGGGGGTGTCCGGATCAGAGGGGCTGGGCTCGGAGCTGGGGGTCAGGGCTGTGGGGAGAATGGGGTCAGGGGTGTCTGGATCAGAGGGGCTGGGCTCGGAGCTGGGGGCAGGGCTGTGGGAGGAATGGGTACAGGGGTGTCCGGATCAGAGGGGCTGGAGCTGGGGTCAGGGCTGTGGGGAATGGGTACAGGGGATGTCCGGATCAGATGGGCTGGGCTCAGAGCTGGGGTCAGGGCTGTGAGGGGATGGGGCCGGGGGTGTGCCCACGTCCGAGGGGCTGGGCTTAGTGATGGGGGTCAGGGCTGGGTGGGGAGGATGGGTTTGGGGGGGTGCCCACCTCAGAGTGGCTGGGCTTGGAGCTGGGGGACAGGGCTGGGTGGGGAGGATGGGTTTGGGGGGGTGCCCATCTCAGTGGGGCTGGGCTTGGAGCTGGGGGTCAGGGCTGGGCCTGGGGGGTAATGGGGTCGGGGGGTGCCTGACAACCACCTCCCTGAGACCCCCCCAATCCAACCCCCCTTCCCTGGCCCCTGACCGCCCCTCCCCCCACAGAACCTGTGCCCCCTCCCTGCCCCCTGAGTGTCCCCGGGACTCCCTGCCCCTTAGCCAACCCCCCGGCCCCGGCTGCTTACCCCCCGCTCACTGCGCGCCTGGAGAAGCGGCCCTGCACAGCGCTGCAGCCGCATGGCTCCCGGAGGGGGCTGAGCTCTTCCCCGCTCAGAGCCGCGTGGGGAGGGGAGGAGCCGCTCGGCCCGGAGCTCCCAGACCCGCCCCCTGACCACGCGGCTCTGAGCGGGGCGGAGCTTAGCCCCGCCCCCCCCAGCCAAGCTGCTGCTGCTGCGCTGTGTAGGACCCGGGCGCGAACAAGCGGAGGAGGAGCGGCCCGTCCTCTGCAGCCAGGCGGGGCCGCGCTACCGGTAAGGGGCCATCCCTCTCCCCCAAGCGGAGCCGGTAGCGCGGCCCTGCCCCGGCTGCAGGGGACGGGCCACTCCTCGGCTCACAGCGGCAGGATGAGCTGGGGCCCCAGCTCTAGGCACCAGCTTGTTTTGCTGGTGCCTAGAGCCGCCCCTGCCGGGCAGGGAGGGGGGAAGCTCCAGCCGTGGCAACAGTGGTGGCGGCCGCAGGTGCGCTCCAAGCAGGGGAGAAAACATTGGCGGGGCAGAGCCCCTGCTTGGGAACATTCCTGGGGCTAAAGCCCCAGATAAGTCGGCGCCTATGGCCCCTGGAGAATGCGGGCATTGATCCCGCTGCCTCTCGCATGCGAAGCGAGCGCTCTACCACTTGAGCTAATTCCCCTACCTTGGCAAGTGCTGTCTTGATCCATTCATTTGATAACGGAGGCCACATCGTTCCCCGCGCCAGCCGGTGACTCCTTCCAAAAGGGTCAGGCAAGAAAGGGCACCCTGTAGGCCGGCTAGCTCAGCTGGTTAGAGCGTGGTGCTAATAACGCCAAGGTCATGGGTTCAAGCCCCATGCTGGCCACTCGGGGTGCAGGAGGGAGAGGGTGGGTTATGGTCTTTTGGCTGACTGCTAGGGGTGGCAGAGGCCAAAACTAGGTGGGCCGGGAGCGGGCAAGAGCCCTGCTGGGCGCGGGCGCAGGCGCTGGGCAGGAGGAGGCTCCGGACACCTCCTTGGGCTCTCCTCCCTGGGCTGCTCGCTCCGCCTGCTGCCTGAAAGGAACTTGGGCCTGGGGAGGAGACGGGTGAGCCCGGCCGGCTGCCTTCCAGGCTCATAGGAGGCCAGGCTTGAGCTGCCCGCCCGTGAAGCCAAAATCGCAGGCCTGCCGGCTCACCCCCATCTCCACAGAGGGTTGACCTGATGGCCCGAATTCTTGCCGGCCGCCAGCTCCACCCAAATGGACCCGACGCCGGATCACGCTCCCCAGCCCAAGCCACAGAGGAAGGCTTAATCCTCGGCACCCCAACCTAGGGGAGAGGCTTCACACTCCGCCGGCGCAGGGTGACCTTTGGGACTTCCCTGGACACCATCCTCCCACCGCCCACAGCCAGACCCCCCAAACCCACACTCGAGCCCACCCCTCCGACAGGAAGGAGCAGGAGGACCACTCCACCCAGGGGCACCACCACTCAAAGTCAGCTTCACTTGCTTTCTCTTCTACCCCTTTCCTCCCAAGTTATGCGCGCCTCACGGGAGCCGGCCCTGGGAAGACGCAGGCACGGCACTCTGACTGGCGGAAGCCAAACGCCCCACACCGAGAGTTTAGCACGGGCTCTTGAGGCACTGGAGGAACCCCATGCAGACGCACTGACGGAGCTGAGCTTTACGGCCAAGGGCCCTACCTGTGCAGAAAGCCAACTTGCTTGTGAAAAAGACGCCTCTTTCGACTCCCCTTCCAAACTTCCAAATGCCTCCAAATGGGAAAACACACACACTGAAACACCCAAACGGTCCTAACGCTGGGGCCAGGCGAAAAAGAAAAGCAAGGAAAAGATTTCTAAATGGCCACCCTGCCAGAGTCGTACAGCTCCGCAAGTGAAACCCGTGGGAGGGACATTACACAGAAAAGGGGAATGGAAAACTGCCCAAATTGAGATGCTGTGGAAAGCTACAGCCCCATCGCTACTCCTACTCTGCACACTTCTTGCAACAGCTGATGAACGGCCAGGTGCTTTTCGCATCCAAGCCCACACCAGGGGAAGACCTTGAGAAGCTTCCCGTGGCTTGCCTGGTTCAGCTGGTCAGAGTGCGGCACTCGTGGAGGCCATGGGCACCAACTTATATGGGCTCCTGGGGCTAAAGCCCCAGGAATATGCACAGTCAGGGGCTCTGCTCCACCAATATTTGGAGCTAGGTTTCTCCCCTGCTTGGAGCGCCCCCCCGCCTCTCATTTCACCCCCCCGCCGCCGCCGCCGCCAGGGCTGGAGCTTCCCCCCACTCCCCGCCCTGGAGCTTCCCTGCCTGAACGTGAAGAGTGCGCAGCGCGCGTCTCTCTCCCTTGCTGCTGCTGCTGCCGCCGCCTAAGGGCTACAGCATAATAGCAGTGCAAGCTGCTGGTGCTGTAGCCCCTCAGGAGCGGGAGGGGAGTGGAGGGCCGTGCCGTGCTTGGCAGCCCTCCCTCCTGCACCTACCTGGAGGAGACGCGAAGGGGACTTCCGGCCAGGAGACAGACATCACTCACCTTAGCAGCTGCTGGGGCTTCCGTGAGTGTTTGACCCTATGATTCCCCCCCTGCCCCCACCCCAGCCCCAGCCCCCACTCCTGCCCAACGCTGGGGAAGGGGGGGGCAGCCCCATCCCCTCCCACCGTCCCCCAGTGAGGCTGTGGTGAGGGGCAGCAGGCTGCAGCAGGGGTCAGGGAGGCAGGAAGCCACATGTGAAGGCAGTGCCCCTCCCCACCACAGGGGAGATGGGGGAGGGGGTTCATAGACCTACCTGAGCAGCTGGGGCTTGGGTGTATTTTGTGACAACTTGCTCTCCCTGTCCCCCCCCCAGCCACCACCCTGCAGCCCCCCCCCACTCCTGCCCCACGCTGGGGACGGGGAAGCCCCATCCCCGACCCCCAGTGAGGCGCTGCAGGCTGCACAGGGGAGGCAGGAAGCCACATGGGAAGGCAATGCCCCCTCCCCCAGCACCCACCAACCCACCCGCCACAGGGGGGATGGGAGAGGGAGGCTTCCTAGATCTAAGCAGCTGGGGCTTGGGTGAATTTTATGACACCCTGCTCCCCCCCCTGCCATAGCCACCACCCTGCCTACCCCACTTCTGCCCCATGCTGGGCAAGGGGCAGCCCCATCCCCCATCCACAGTGAAGTTATGGTGAGGGGCAGCAACATGGAAGGCCACCTGTGATGGCAACCCCCACCCCCACCCAGTACCCATCGTAGGGGAGGGGAGTGAGCTTTCTGGACCTGAGAGGGGCTCTAGGAGCATGTGCAGAGTGTGTGTGCCATGGGGGGCAGGAGGGGTCCCTCCCCTGGAGCTTGCTGCTGCCAGTGGTGGGGGGGGGGAGTCCTCTCTGGCCCTAGCCCTGGGGCAGCCTGTCTGCACCCCAAGTTCCTCATCCTCAGCCCTGCCCCACCCCAAAGCCTGCACCCCCAGCACCGAGCACGCTCCTGCACTGTGAACCCCTCATCCCCAGCCCCACCCCAGAACCCTCACCTGAGGGGAAAAACATGCAACTTAAATTTGGTGGTCAGTTTGGAGTATCATTGTATTTAGCACAATATTTGATTATTTTACACCCTTCAAAGTATGTAACTGGTCGTATACAGGTGTTACGAAGTGGGAATGTGCTTAATGTTTTCTCTGAATACTGTCTGTGTGCCTCAGTTTCCCCTATGCATTTCTCAAGGCTCTAGATGGTGGGATAAGGGGGTCTGATTGTTGTAGAGCCCAAGAGGGACTGTGTGATGCCGTCTGCACAGAGAATGTCCGACACCCTGTCTCCAGGCAACAGATGGCCTGGGCCCTCCCCTGCAAAGGTGCCAGCTGAAGGTGTTGGTGCGCTCCCTCCAGCTCTGATGGTGCCCCTCACTCCAGACCCACAGCCCCTGCTATCCCAGCCCTGACCTCCAGACTCACAGTTCTGCTGGTGCCCCTCACTCCCGACCTGCAGCCCCCTGCGCTCCCTCCAGCTCTGACGGTGCCCCTCACTCCCGACCCGCAGCCCCCTGCACTCCCTCCAGCTCTGACGGTGCCCCTCACTCCCGACCCGCAGCCCCTGCTATCCTATTCCTGACCTGTGATGTTATGAGTGTAATATAATATTTCATTGAAAGGTGACAGGGCCAGAAAGAGTTAATTAACTCACCTCACCCACTGACCTGCCCCATGGGTGAACCTTAAGGACTGGTTAGGAAGATCTGTAAATGAACAGAGCTTTGAAATGCAAGTCTGCATTGTTAGAGGTAGAAGGGGAGATGTTTGCTCAGGGCTTGTGATGTCAGCAAACAAGTCTTGTCTATTGCTATAGTTTTAATTCAAAGATCAGAAAAGGAATATTAACATTTATGATCATAATTGAGTGAAATAGTATTATTGTCTCTGTGTCTCTTTGAAGGTTGTGCTAACCTGGATCTGAACTGTTAATGGATAAATTACCCTGTGCTAATTGCCAGGATGTTTGGGAGAAAGAGTTAAGCCTATTGTTTTCTCAGGCTGAAAGGCTGCTGGAAATATATAAGAACCCTGGGACATGATCCTGCTTCATCTCAGAACTGCTTTGGGATTTAAGAGGGGGAAACCTTAAACCATAAGGATTGAGATCCCGAGTCAATGACTGAAGTCACCCTGAATATGGACATTGGACTATCACCTCTGGACTATTTCTAAAAGGACTTTTGGCAACTACAAGCTCATCTCTGCTGTGCATCTGAACCTCAAGAATTGAATTCAAGTCTGTCTGTATATTGATCTTTTAACCAAAACTCTCTCTCTTTTCTTTTTAAATAAATTTTAGCTTAGTTAATAAGAATTGGCTGTAGCATGTATTTTGGGTAAGATCTAAGTTATAATTGAACCTGGGTGTGTGGCTGATCCTTTGAGATTGGAAGAACCTTTTCTTTTATATAATGAGATCAGATTTTCAGGAATCATCATCATATCTGACATGTGTGTCTGGACAGAGGCCTGAGGCTGGGCACTATAAGGGAACTGCGTGGTTTGGATTCTAAGTGACCAGTGAGGTGCTACAGAAGCTGTTTTGTGCTGGTTGGTAAATCTAAGTATTGGAATAACCACCAGTGTTTGGGGTTTGTCTGCCCCGTTTTGTTTGCAGTTCACCCTGATTGAGTGACCTCAGCTGGCTCCCACAGACAGCACCGTCACACTGCTCCTTTCTAGTCACACTTTCTACACATCTAACATTAGTATATAATGTAATACAGATCTATCCCAACACCTGCCGGAGGTCCTCTGGTAAGGCGGATTCGGCGGCATGCCTGCGGGAGGTCCTCTGGTAACGCGGATTCAGCGGCATGCCTGCGGGAGGTCCTCTGGTAATGCGGATTCGGTGGCATGCCTGTGGGAGGTCCTCTGGTAACACAGATTCAGCGGCATGCCTGTGGCAGGTCTGCCGGTCCTGTGCCTTCAGCGTACCACCGCCGAATTGCTGCTGCAGCTGGGGCACTGGCAGAGCTCCCGCAGGCATGCCGCCTAATCCGCATTACCAGGGGACCTCCTGCAGGCAGGCTGCCAAAGGCAGCCTGACTGCCACCCTCACAGCGACCGGCAGGCCACCCCCCCGCAGCTTGCTGCACTGGTGCCTGGACCTGCCCCTGTCCCTGACCCAGGGCAGAGGATAGTGAAGCTGAACATCCAGAGCTTGCAAGATAAAGGAGCAGGGGGGCGAGGCCTGGCGGTGTTGGCAGAACGGGAAAGCATCAGAGGGTTCTGTGGCAACCAGGGGGATTGGTGGGAGTCAGTGAGGGAGGAGTTCTGGCAGTCGTGCAAACACCACAACATTAAAGAAACCAACAGTGCCACAGCACTTGCCTGTGGGATTTCCACAAGAGCATCCAGGCTGGGGAGCCAGTCAGCATGTGACTGTATGACTGGATCAAGTGACAGCTGCCCGAGTTCCAGGAGATGAGGCTGCAGCTGGCCAACATGAGCAGGAGCACTGAGTGAAGGGAGGGGCGGCCTCCCCTGACATTTTTGCAGCCTGCAGGGAATGGAGACAAAGCAGGGGGATGCAGGGACTCAGGGCAGGACCCACGGATACGGTAGTGCAGGACTATAGTCGCTGGAGGAGGAGAGAGAGTCCTGCGAGAGGAAGCTGCTGGTGGGAAGCAATAAGTGCAGAGTGCAAAGCAGCCAGCTGAGAGTCACAGGGGTCTAGAAAATGAAACAGTAGCGGGTCCCATGGTGTAATGGGCAGCACTCAGGACTTTGAATCCTGGAATCTGAGTTCAAATCTCAGGGGGACCTCTTGGGCATATGTTGGTTTGCTGCAAAGCCTTGGAGCTCAAGGTGCTTTGTTACTCTCTCCCTGGCTGAACTAGAGTGGATGTTTTTTCTCCTCCTCCTGGGTCACTGGTGCCCATTGGAGATAGGTCTCTGGTCCAGCTGGCCGCTATAGGTTGGGGTCCTAGACCTTAACAGTCTGGCTAGAGATTCCTGCGGGTTGACCTGATGTTGGGTTTCTTGCTGCTTCACCTGATGTCCACAACTTTGGTCCCTGTAGCTGCAGCTCTTCCTCTTGCCCACGTGGCATTTAAAGGAAGCAGGGCCAGGGCCAGGCTTCCCAGGCTGGAGCCCAGCCCCTCTCCTCCTCTGGGCACCTAGAGCAGAGGCAGCTGGTGCTGACAGCTCCAAGGGAAGGCTTAAAAGCCACAGAGCAACTGAGGTCAGGGCCAGAGGAGACCAGGACCATGCCTATGTGTGGCCTTCAGATGGGCACAAAAACACCCAGTCAGCCTGCTCCCTGCCATGCCAAACCCCACTGAAGGCCACCCACAGATCAGCATGTGGGGCGGCTGCTGATGCTCTGTGGCCAACAACAGAAGATGGTAGGAAAGCAGGGCCAGCCCCCCTGGTGGGGCCTCTCACTGTTCCCACTCAAGGTGCTCACTTTGGCAGTGGGGCAGGAGATTTTACCCCAAGAGGCTTTTCCCCAGCTGGCGAGAAGCAGAGAAACACCCAGGCTCCCAAGGTGCTATTTAGCAAGTACCCTCCAGCACAGGGACAGGCGCACACTTGGAAGAGGGAAACTGCTCCACACGCTAGCCCGGGCAGCCGCCCATTTTCTTTGGCAAGTCAGGAAGGGCAAAGGAGAGACTGGAAGCACCTGGGGCTCATGCCCCAGCCTTTGTGACACCCAAACCCCAACTCCTTCTCGGGGCTCTAGCTGAAGCCAGAGCATTGGCCTGAGCGGCCAAGAAGAGGTTCCAGCCCTGAAGGGAGCAGGACTTGCAGCACAAAGGTAAAACCGCACAAGCACAACCACGAAGGGCCTTGAACCCTCAATCGCCTAATCTGAAGTCAGACGCCTTATCTATTAGGCCACATGGTCACACAGAAAAAGGCCCTCCAGGCACTTCTTTGGAAAAGGCCGACACTGTGGGGATTCACCCACGAAAGCTCATGCTCCAATACGTCTGTTAGTCTATAAGGTGCCACACGACTCTTTGCTGCTTTTGCAGACACTGTGTTTCTCAGGTCAGCTACTGAGGGGGGGCGAGACTCTCTGGGCACAAGAAGTTGAGTTCCCAGCGACACGTGAGACTTAATCCTCTGGAGCCAGGTGCAGGGCTTTGGCAGGGAGGCTCAGGCATGGGGGATTGGGGTGCAGCGGACAGGCCGGCTGTCTAGGTGCGGAGATTTAGTCTCCCTGAGGAGGAGGAGGAGGAATCCTGCTGACAGGCAGTGGCCAGGGCCGGTGCAACCACTAGGCGAACTAGTCGGCCGCCCAGGGTGCCAAGTGCTTGGGGGCACCAAAAAACGCATTTAGGGGAGGCCGGGGAGTGGAGGTGAGCTGGGGCAGGGGGCTGGGAGGTGCGGGGGGAGGGCTGCCCGCAGCAAGTAACAGGGGTGGGGGTGTGCAGGGGCACCGCTCCCTGTCCCAGCTCACCTCTGCTCCGTCTTCTCCCCTGAGCACGCCGCCCCCGCTCTGATTCTCCTCCCCTCCCAGGCTTGCCGCACTAAACAGCTGATTGGCACCACAAGCCTGGGAGGCGGGAGAAGTGGAGCGGCGCCGGCGTGCTCAGGGGAGAAGGCGGAGCGGAGGTGAGCTGGGGTGGGGAGCTGCTGCAGGGGGGCTGCCCGGCTCTTCCCCATGGCCCCTGCCCCTGCTCTGCCCCAGCCCCCCCCCCCCCCTGTACTCACTGCATGGTAAGTGGAGTGACCCAGCCCCAGCCTGGTCCATTCCCCTGGCTCCCAGCCACACCGCCAGCAAGTGCTGTGGGGCGGTTCCCCCTCCCCCAAGCTTGGGAGCCAGGGGAGCAGAGCAGGCTGGGGCCCCAGGCCTCCATGGGGGGAAGCAGAGGGGGGCTGGTCCCAGGCCTCCGTGGGGTGTTGGGGGCTGGCTAATTCCTGCGGGAAGTGGAGTGACCCGGCCCCAGCCTGCTCTGCTCCCCTGGCTCCCAGGCTTGTGTTGGTGTTGGCTGGATTTGTGCGGGTGTTTGTGTATATTAGCAATTGTGTGTGTGTGTGGCTGGATTCATGCATGTGTTCATGTATGTTTGCAATTGTGTGTGTGTATGTGTGTGCGAATGCTCAGCTGCCCTCTGCCGGCATGACAACCGTTTCTCCGTATGTCACAGCCCCCATACCATCAACCCCGATGGTGATTTACCCATCTTACAATGGCTGGCTGGCCTGACCCTTCTCCCCTCTGTGAAGTGTGGCAGAGGCTGCAGCTCACCCCCTGTGGGGCAGGAGGGCCCAGGTGCGGGGGGCTGGGCTCCAATGCACCTGGAGAGCAGCTCAGATGAGGTGGGGCAGGGCATGTGGTGTCTGTTCTGCATTGCCTGGTGCTGGGCCATTGCACAATCCCCAGCCACGATGCACAGCGCACCCCGAGAGGGAGTGGGGAGCCAAGCAGATGATCCAGCATGAGGGGATCATTCTCATTGGTAGCCGTCCAGTGGCAGTGAGTTCCACAGGCCTTGGCACATGTGAGTGCGGCTGGGGGTGTGATTGTTTCTCTCTTTGGGGGTTCGCTAGCATGTCCCTCTGGGTGTGTTGTGTGTGAGTGTTCTTGGGATTGTGTGAGTCCCTGTGTGTGTGAGCGAGAGCGAGAGCGAGAGAGAGACTTGCTGCAGAATACAAAATCCTGCAAAGCCATTGCCTACTGGTTAGCCCACTGATACAAACAGTGTCACAGACGCACACACACACACACACACAGAGTAGTGCTCAGCCCCACCAGCAGGGGGCAGCAGGGACACACGCGTCTCTCCTGGGCCAGCTTGGACAATTTCCCATCACGACCCGGCACAGTGCTGGTGCCCCCACACGGGGGTGGGCAGCGACCGGGCGTGGGGGGGGGGCAGATGTGCTGGATTCAGAAGGAAGCACTTTGGGAAAATCAGTCACGGCCCTTAGCAGAGCTGGGACACAGACCCAGTGACCATGCACCACCCTGGGAGGGGAGTGGGGTCTAGTGGTCAGAGCAGGGCGGGGGCTGGGCACCAGGACCCCTGGGTTCTATTCCTGGCTCAGAAGTGGAGAGGGTCTAGAGCAGGGGGACTGGGAGCCAGGACTCCTGGGTTCCATAGGGGAGACTGTTTTTTCCTGGGCTCCCCTCCCTAGAGATCCCAGCCCAGCCCCCTAGAGGAGACTGAGCACAAGTGGGGAGAGTTGTTCTCCCACTTTGGACTTATGATTCAAACTCCTCCCCGAAGGACTGTGACTCCGCCGGGCTCCTTCGGTTCCTCTCGCTGCTCCCCGTCCTGCCGCCAGACACTGCTCATCTGCATAGCCCCGCCCATGGACACGCGACACCTTCTGTCCTGCTGGTTTCAAGTGAGTGAGCAGGTCACAGCAGGTCACAGCCCCAGCCAGGGCTGGCTCCAGGCACCAGCTCAGCAAGCAGGTGCTTGGGGCGGCCAAGGGGAAGGGGCGGCACATCGGGGTCTTTGGCAGCAATTCGGCAGTGGGTCCCTCGGTCCCTCTTGGAGGAAAGGACCTGCCACCGAATTGCTGCCGAAGAAGAAAGCGGTGCAGTGGAGCTGTCGCCGATTGTGATCATAGATTTTTTTTTTCCTGCCGCTTGGGGTGGCAAAAACCCTGGAGCCGGCCCTGGCCCCAGCACACATCACAGCCCCAGCACACGTCATAGCACATCACAGCCTGGGGCAGGGAGATATTGGGGAAGGGGATGAGGGGATGGGGGGAGATAGGGGGAGAGACCCAGCCCCATAGACCCCTAGAGGCAGTGGGATATGGGGGGGCAGGCGTGGGGAGGGAGGGAGGAGAGCCACATCTCCTTAAACCCCCAGAGGCAGGAAATGAGAGGAGAAGGGGGGAGGGAGGGATCCAGCCCTATAGACCCGTAGGGGCAGGGAGATATTGGGGGCAGGAGGGGAGAAGGGGGGTTGGCAGAGACCCAGCCCAGGGTGCAGGGGAAATGGGGTGGTTTGGAGGGAGCTGGGGAGGAGAAGAGACACAGGGCAGGACACATGTTGGGACAGGGAAACTGACTCACTCCGAATACATGCGGAACAGGGCAGGGCGGAGGCAGATCATGCTGGTCCCAGGGTAATTCCGGGGGGTTCTGATTCCCCACTCAGCCGGGGGGCTCCCCTCTGGGCTGAGGAGCCCTGGGGTGGGGCGGGTGCAGGGGCTGGGTGTGTGTGTCAGGCTGGGGGAGCTGCCTGGGCAGAGGGGCTGGAACTGGGGCTGCTGAGCCATGTAAATTATCCCGATCTAAGTGCCATTGTAGAGAACGCTATGTTGGCACAGCGCTTCCTGGCAGCCGGAGACTGCACTTTCTACACCTGCTCCTGTGGATGTGGCCTCTCTCCTGATTGCCAAGGAAAGGAACCTTTCCAGGAAATGGCCACAGCTTCTGGGTATCTGCATGTGGCTGTAAACAGAATTTGGTTCCTGGCACACAAGGCAACTTAAAAGCTGAGCACCCAAACAGGTGCTTGAACCCTGGGCCCTCAGATTAAGAGCCTGATGCTCTACCAACTGAGCTACCTGGGCTTGTTGAAAACCATTGTTACGGTTCACCACAAGAGTGAGTAGGCAGGCCAAAGAGAGGCAAAAAAAGTCCCAGGAACCCCTCCTCTTTTTCTGCACAGCCACTGCCTGTCAGCAGGATTCCTCCTCCTCCTCAGTGAGAATAAATCTCTGCACCTAGACAGCGGGTCCGTCCGCTGCACCACAATACCCCATGCCTGAGCCTCCCTGCCAAAGTCCTGCACCTGGCTCCATAAAATTACATTTCACATCTCGCTGGGAACTCGACTTCTTGTGCCCAGCGTCTCGCCCTCCCTCAATAGATGACCCAAGAAACACAGTGTCCACCTTTTCCAACAAAGTGCATGAAGTAGGCATCCACATGGCTTAACGGATAAGGTGTCTGACTTTGAATCAAGAACTTGAGAGGTCAAGTCCCGTTGTGCTTGTGCAGTTTTATCTTTGTGCTGCAAGTCCTGCTCCTTTCAAATCTGGAACCTCTTCTTGGCCGCTCAGGCCAATGCTCTGGCTTCAGCTAGAGCCCCAGGAAGGAGTTGGGGGTTGGGCATCACAAAGGCTGGGGCATGAGCCCCAGGTGCTTCCAGTCTCGCCTTTGCCCTTCCTGACTTGCCAAAGAAAATGGCTGGCTGCCCGGACAAGTGTATGGAGCAGTTTCCGTCTGTCCATGTGCTTGAGGGGGGTTGCTACATAGCGCCTTTGGAGCCTGGATGTTTCTCTGCTTCTCACTAGCTGGGGAAAAGCCTCTTGGGGTAAAGTCTCCTGCCCCACTGCAAAAGTGAGCACCTTGAGTGGGAACGGTCAGAGGCCCCACCAGGGGGGCTGGCCCTGCTTTCCTACCATCTTGTGATGTTGGCCACAGAGCATCAGCAGCCGCCTCGCATGCTGGTCTGCGGGTGGCCTTCAGTGGGTGTTTGGCATGGCAGGGAGCAGGCTGGCCGGGTGTCTCTGTGGCTGTCTGCTGGCCACGCATAGGCATGGTTCTCCCCTCCTCTGGCCCTGCCCTCAGTTGTTCTGTGGCTTTTAAGCCTTCCCTTGGAGCTGTCAGCACCAGCCGCCTCTGCTCCAGGTGCCCAGAGGAGGAGAGGTGCTGGGCTCCAGCCTGGGACTCTGCCTCCCTCCTGCCTATCAAGCCTGGCCCTGGCACCACTTTGTTCAAGTGCCATGTAGGTAAGAGGAAAGTGTGGCCACAAGCACCAAACTTGTGGGCATCAGGTGAAGCAGTGAGAATCCCAACCACAGCCACTTCTGGACCCCAACCACAGACCTGGCTCCAGTGGGGAGGAGTCACCTAGCAGAAGGGTAATGACTCACTCTTATATAGCTGGAAACAGGAAAGCACTTTGAGCACCAGATCTTTACCACCAGCTAACACAAGGTCCCCCTGAGATTTGAACTCAGATTGCAGGATTCAGAGCCCTGTGTATTACACCATGAGAGCAGCTTGTGCTGCCTTCTCTGCACATTGGTGACCCTCACAGGGCTGGCTTGTGTAAGGGACTGTTGGCCCTTTACTAAAACTTAGTGGGGTTTTTGGTTGGCTAGTTCCCAGTCCCAATAGAAGGGGGAAGGGTCAATGGGAAATCAGGACCCGGAGACTGACAGGCCCCTGGGGCAATGGTCACCAACTGGTAGGGAACAAGTGAGAATTTGTTAATGGAGAAAAATTCCTGGTGAAAATTGGCAAAGCTGTGGAGAGTTTGAAAAGTTCCAGTGAATTTACACATGAAGATACAAACAGAGAGACAAACCCACACAGAGAGAATGAGAACATCACACACTGCACAGACCCACACAGACATAAACAAAAACCAAACAGCACACAGAGCCATATACACATAAGGGAAAGCCACACAAAACATAGAAAGAACAAATCCACACCAAAAAGTACAGCAAAAGCCCACAACAAGAATGCACAAAACCCACATAACAAAAGAATACTTAGCAAAAAACAATATTCATGCAAAAATCATACACACACTCACGCACACAAAACTATGCAAGGCATCCACCAAAATCACACAGGACCCACATGCACATCAATGAGACAGACAAAAACCACACCGACATACAGAAAGCCAGGCAGGGTTTGAGTCTCACAGCGAAGAGGGTGAGCACACAGGTGGTTTGGGGAGCAAAGATTGAGGGGGAGTTGGGGGCAGTGCTCTGGGCTCTGCCTGACCCCTCCTGACACAGGTGGCTGGTGGAGAGCAGAGGCTGGTAGATCTGTGGAATCTGCCCTGCTCTCTGTAAAGCAAGGGGACCTCGGTGTCTTCTGAGCCAGAATTGTATTTTCTGCAGGGCAAAATGATTGGGAGAAGCTATTTGCTTAAAGAAAATTAGCACTTTAGGGGAGGTTTGAACTCAACTTCAGCCCACTCAGCAGTGCTCCATAAGCACTGGGCACTAACCCATTGCACCACTGGACCCTGTTTTCAGGAGTTTGTCTCCATGTTCCATGGATGGATTAGCGGAGTGTGTGTGTGTGGGGGGGGGGGGGTTTGCATTAGCTAAAACAAATCCATATTAAAGGCTGCAGGATGGCAGCAGCAGAGGTGGGGAGCCTCCTTCCATGTGATAGAGCTGGTTCCCCCTTCTGTTGCTCAGGGGAAGGTTGGTGCTTTGAGCCCACCCGGTGCTGGAACGTCCCATGGGTGAGATTAACGGGACTCTTGGGAAGGGAGGGGAAGTCTTTTCTATCCCTGCCTAGCTCCATTGGTCCCCTGTGGCCCTTTCGGCTCTCTGCTCCCCTGCTGGGGAGATGCAGAGACAAGCCCCCATCTGGGTGAGTCACGGACAGGCTGTGTCCCATGGCGTGTGTGGGGGAGAGGGGGAGGGGTGGGATGGGGTTCAATGGGAGAAGGTTGTGTGTGACAGTGTGTGGGGTAGGGGGATCGTGTGTTCCTTAGGATAGAAATAATGGAAAACACAGGGGCAGTGACAGTGAAGCCCCGTGTCTGAGTGTTATGACCCTGTGTGGTGCTGCCGTTCACCTTCCCCTCCTATGGGCTCAGCTTTCATTGAATCCAGCATTTTTTCACCTGTCCTCACCACAGAGGTGTCCCACATGCCTTAGCTACTGAGTGTCCCTCTTAGAGACGCCGAGGACTGGAACTGATTTCAGCTGCTGGACAGCTCTGCTAGGTCTTTATTCATTTGCACAGGAAAATGCTGAGTGTTTAAATTCATTTCAAGCCCCCTGCCCCCCTTCAGCAAACTCCTGAACATACTGGAGATGGGTCTGGAAATTGATTTTCATTCGAAAAAGTTTTTAAAGGGAATCACTTGAATTGGAACTACAAACCTATTATCCTGCAGGGAAACATTCACCCACTGACCTACCCTCACAACAGAGAGTGTCATGTATAGCCCAGAGCAGGAACAGTTTTTAACCTGGGGGTTAGTAAACTTTATCTCTATACAAACACCACAGCTTACAAACTCCCCACCCCCACTCTGTGTCACCAGAGCACAACAACAACTCTCCTTGGAGCACACACGGCTCCCCAGCTCCCTGCCCGTCAGTCTCTCCAACATTGCTCCAATCCCTTAAAGCAGGGTCTCAACCTCAATTTACCTTAGGGCCGGTGCCAGTCCTCCCAGTGGGCCAATAATGTCACTCATGCTGCCCAGAACCTGCCCCCCAAAACTCTGCCCCTCACCTGCCTAAGGCTCTGGGAGGGAGTTTGTGTGGGGGAAGGAGATCTAGGGTGCAGGCCCTGGGCTGGGGCTGGGGATTGGGGTGCAGGAGGGGTGCAGGATCTGGGGGGAGTTTGGGTGCAGAAGGGGTGTGTGGTTGGTCTCGGGTAGGGATTTTGGGTGGGGGAGGGGTTCTGGGGGGCAGACTCTGGGATGGAGTTTGCAGCGCTGTAACAAGGGCGAGGCGAGTGAGGCACTTGCCTCGGGCGTGCAAAGTGGAGGGGCGCAGCTCTACCCCGATCAGCGGCACTTCGGTGGCAGCTCTACTGCTGCTGCTTCTTTGGCAGCAATTCGGCAGTGGGTCCTTCTCTCCGAGAGGGACTCAGGGACCCGCTGCGAAATTGCCACTGAAGGATGAATGAAGCAGCGGTGGCAATTCAGCGGCAGGTCCTTCCCTCCGACAGAGATTCAGGGACCTGCCGCCAAAGAGCCTGGAGCCGGCCCTTGCCTCGGGCACAAAAATTCCTTGTTATGGCTCTGGGAGTTTGGGTGCTGGGTGCAGGCTCTGGGCTGGGGCAGGGGTAGGGGAACAGGAGGAGGGTGGGGTGCAGGCTCTGGGGGAGATTGGGGCGGGCGGGAGGGGTGTGTGGAGGGAGAGGGCGCAGGCTGTGGGAGGAGTTGGGGGCAGGTGTGTGTGGACTGAGGTGCAGACTCTGGGAGGAGTCAGGAGTATGGCGCTTACCTGGGGCTCCAAGGTGGGGCAGGCTGGGGGGTTTCCATGTGCTGCTGCCCCCAGGCATCACCCCCGCAGTGTCCCATTGGCTGCAGGGGCTCAGGGTGGGGGTAGCGCGCGGAGGCACAGACCCACCCTGCCCTGCCATGCGGAGGGGCCGGCAGCCACTGGAGCGAGCAGGCAGATGCTGCTCAGCTCCGCTGCACTGACAGGGCCCCTGGGGGGGAGCACCTGGGGGCAGCAGGTGGGGCCAAGGGAGTGACCAGTGAACCCTTCTCTCCTGCAATGGCGACGGTCAGACAGAGGGGACGTGGCACCTGCATCCCTGCCAGGGAGATATTGGCTCGGCTCTTTCTTTCTGCTGCTGTTGTTAGTCCATGAATCATCAAGGGTGGAATGCAAGGCTGAGTTCACGCACCAGCCCCCAGTGCCCCAGAGAAATCCTGCCCCCTGCTATTGGAACGATGTGCTGGAGATTTGACTAGGAAAGGGACTGTCTGAATTGTCAGAGTGGGGAATGAACAACAATCTACAGCAATGTCATTCACACAAACACACTCTCATCCTGCTCCAGCCGGAAGGGAAATGGGCAGGAATTCTCGCTGTTCAGCCAAGGACACACTTACACTAATGCAGCCATGAGTGTGCTGGGGAAGCTGGTCTGAGCAAACAATTTAAAGTGACAATTCTGTGAGAACAGAATCATCATGTAATGAAATGTACATCAAGTAGTTGTGGCCGAGTGGTTAAGGCGATGGACTAGAAATCCATTGGGGGTCTCCCTGCGCAGGTTCAAATCCTGCCAACTACGCAAGCTCTGCACTGTTGTTGCTGTTATTATAGTGTTTAATCAATATAGTAAAAATCTGTCCTGATTCCTCTAACTAACACCACAGCGTGAAATAGGAACAGAGACAAATCTTGTTGGTGACGAATAATTTTGCAAATGATCTTCCCATTATTAATTTCCACGCTGCCCCCACTGGAGGTCTGGGCATCTCCAGTGTCATTGCTCTGCATTCACCTTCCCCTAGAATTGTTCTCAGACATTCGCCTTCCTCTGCAGCATGGGGCTCGGGTCACTTGCTGGAGGATTCCCTGCACCTTGAGGTCTTTAAGCCACGATTTGAGGACTTCAATAACTCAGACATAGGTTAGGGGTTTGTTACAGGAGTGGGTGAGTGAGATTCTGTGGCCTGCGTTGTGCAGGAGGTCAGACTAGATGATCATAATGGTCCCTTCTGACCTTAACCCTATGAATCTATTCATCTATTCCCAAATTTGGAAAATTGTGCAGTTCAGAATGTGAATAGTGACCTCATCTCCTTCCTGCACCTGCTCTACATTGCTCCTCAGCAGCTTCTCCCCCTGCAGAGTCACTCCAGCACTGCAGTGCAGCCGCCCAGGGTTCAGCAGGGGCCCCTGGCAAGGACAGTGGGTGCAGCTAACAGCCCGGTGAGCCTGGCCGTGAGGCAGCTATAAAAAAGCAACACCCCCACCCCCAGAAGTACAGAGACTGAATTCCCCAACTTTAACATCATGACCCCCTGTAGAAAGCCACACGTGTCAGTTGTATTGTCACAGGGAGATGCAAAAATCAGGTGACACCAATTTGTAAGTTGAGTAAATAAAGTTGAGGAGATAGTTATTAACCTCACAAAAATATACTAAAGATCCCTCAACATAACACCTGAAGGTGAAATATGAACAGAGACAAACCTTGTCAGCAAAGGCTCATTTCCCAAACGATCCTCAAAATGTTACTAATTCCCACCCCTCCTCCACAGGAGCTCTGTGCAGTGTCACTGTTCTGCAGGCAGCTTCCCATTAAATGCTGTTGTGGGACATTCCCAGGCCTGGCAATGTACCAACGACAGAATTTGAAGAACAAACCTGGCTCCCCGCACCAGGTGGGATTTGAGTGTTTTGTCCTCGTCACTTAGTCTTTGTCAATAGTACAGACGCCAGGGGCAGGACTCCAGGCATCCTGGCACAGGGGCTGGTGTGGGAGAAAGGATTGTAGATTCTCACCTGTGCTCTGGAGAGGAGGTAATAAGTGAAGGGGGCATTTTTGACTCCTCCTCAGTGTCCCAGGTCTGGAATTCTACATCCCAAAGGGCCAAATGATGGGGTGATGCCATTTGGCTAATGAAGACCAGTGTTTTAGGTGAGGCTTGAATTCACAACCTCAGCATAGCTCCTTTCAGCACTGCCCTATAAGTACTGGGCACTAACCAATTGCGCCACTGGAGCACCTGCTAGCTAGCATTTTCTGAGACCCCCTAGGCTGATAAAGCCAAGGAGTGACCCCAAAACATTCTCAGTGGGGTTGAGAGCAGGTAGCGACAAGTGTTGGTACTTGGTGGGGTGGATTCTTCTTAAGGGTTCCAGGCCCCATTTGACCCTTTTGTTCTTCCCTGTGTAATAACAGAGCTGGTTAAGACTCAATGGAGAGTCTTGCTGCAGACCAACTGGTCTGAAATCACTGATAACCGGCTCTAAGCATTAGTCCTGCTTTGGGACAGTGTCTCTCATGGAAGAAACTGCCCAGTCTGCGCTAGCAGTGAGGCTCCCTCACTAACAGCTGAAATCAGGGAGAGCTGTGTGATGTGCAGGGCCCCAGAGGTGCCGGAACAGGGGGGAACAACACCCCAGGGCTTTTAAAAATGGGAGGGCTCTGCCTTGCCACTTTGTAATGACCGAAAGGGTGAGGGGGGAGAGCCTTGGGGAGAGGGGCGTGATCATGGGTGTCAAGGTTCTTTCCCCACCCTGAACTTTAGGGTACAGATGTGGCGACCTGCATGGACAACTCTAAGCTTAATTACCAGCTTAGATCTGGTATCGCTGCCACCATCCAGATCCCTCCATCTGGAACTCCCCCTTTCCCCCCAAAACCTTCCCCTCCCAGGGCAGCCTGGAGACATAGGCGGCAGGTTTGTATAATTTTTGGTGGGGCCCAAAATGGTGGTGCCCTCCCGCTCCTGCCCTGTAAGCCAATATAAAATGAAGCTACAACGCGTCAGCGCCACAAGATTACAAGGGTCAATTAAAAGTGGAAAGTCAGAAGCAGCACTTGCCTACTTCAATATACAGTATTATCTTTTGTTGCACCTGTTGTGACAAAGTGGGAATGTTCTTAATATTTTCTCTGAATACTGTGTGGGTGCCTCAGTTTCCCCTGCAAGATGCCAACTGAAGGTGTTGGGGACAAAGAGATCAGGTGGCCTCCTTGTCCAGAAGAGACACAGAGGCCAGAGGAGGGAGTGTCAGTTTGGAGCTGGCTGGGGAAATGGGGAGAGACCCAGAACTTGGTTCTGGGCTCCCCACCCCGCAAGATGGACCTGACAGAGGGGTTCTGTTTTCTGTACCAACAAGCTCTGTTTAAACTGTGTTCCCGTCATCTAATAAACCTTCTGTTTTACAGTCTGGCTGAGAGTCACATCTGACTGCGGAGTTGGGGTGCAGGGACCTCTGGCTGCCCCAGGACCCCGCCTGGGCGGACTCACTGCGGAAAGTGCATGGTGTGGAAGGGCTGAATGCTCTGAGGTCAGACCCAGGAAGGTGTAAGCTTCTTGCCCTGGAGACAGTCTGCTCAGAGAGGAGGCTCCCCCAGAGTCCTGACTGGCTTTGTATGGAGTTGTTCCAGAGCATCCCAGCATCCCCTTCCACCCCATGCACTTCCCAGAAGTCCGCACAGGCACTAACACTCCCTCCTCTGGCCTTTGTCAAGAAGACTAACAGCATTTTGGGCTGTATATGTAGGGGCATTGCCAGCAGATCGAGGGACATGATCATTCTCCTCTATTCAACATCGGTGAGTACTACGTGCAGTTTTGGGCCCCAAATTGCAAGAAGGATGTGGAAAAGGGAGGGCAAAAACTCGAAAGAGGTTCCTCCTGGCACTCATATACGTGAACCCGAATACTCTCTCAGTCCTGAAAGAGAGACCTGGAGAAGGAGACTTGCTGAAGCAAAGCCACAGGGGTCTCTGAGGTTTCCCTCACCCCGTCCTGCCTGGCTGATGTCAGCATCTCTCTGTGAGGTCATCATCTCCCCACCACCTTTGACCAATAGTCTGAGGTCCTGCAAAAAGCCTTTGTGATGTCACTGCCACATCCCCTCCCTTGCTGTGCTAATGTCCTGCCCCTGCCCAGGCACTTTGGAGGTTTGAGCTACTCCCTGTGGTTCACCCCACTCAAGGAGCATTCATTCTAGGAAGCAAGCCGGCTAGACAGGAAAACATCGGACACAGTTCCCAATGCAACACTCAGTTTTTCAGAAATTAGTCGACTTTATGGCCAGAAGAGACCATTAGAGCATATAATCTGACCCCCTGCATATCACAGGCCTCCTGTATGACACAAGAGCTACTTTTGGGGCAAACACATTCCAGAAAGGCATCTAGTCTCCATTAGATGACATCAGGAGATGGCAAATCCACCACTTTCCTTGGTAGCTTGTTCTTGTGGTGAATCATCCTCGCTGTTGAATATTTGTGTCTTATTTCTAATATGAATTTGTCTCTTTTCACCTTCCAGCCACTGGGTCTTGTTATGCCTTTCTCTGCTTGATTAAAAAGCCCTTTAATATCCAATCTTTTGTCTCCATTAAGGCCCTTCAACACTTCAATGAAGTCACCTTTCAATCTTCTTTTGATAAGCTAAACAGGTTGAGCTCATTCAATAGCTCACTAGAAGGCATTTTTCTCCAGCCCTCAGAACATTTGTCATCAGACTCCTGAACTGCAACTGGATGTAGCTCTTGTTCTTCTGCACAGCACAGCCCTGGAGAAGAGGGATCTGCAAATGTACATTCGTCTGATACCTTTGTTTAACTGATGAAAACATAAACTAGACACTAGACATCAGGACTGGAACTGATTTCAGCGGATGGACAGCTTTGATAGATTTTTATGCATTTGGACAGCAAAATGTTGAGTGTTTACATTGATATCAAGCACTCCTGTATAGAGGAGCCCCTGAACAGAATGGAGAATGGAAATGAAAATGTTTTCCTTTTTTTAAAAAAAAGAAAGAGGGTTCTAAGAGAACACGGGGGTTTGAACTGAAGACTACTTGAACTGCAATCAAGCACTCTAACACTGAGCAATATCCCCATGACACTAAGAAAATTGAATCATCATGTCCAGGACTTTGAAGGACAAACCCTGATTCATCGAGCTCCTTTGCCATTCCCAGACCACAGGTGGTTTAAAAATGGGGTTTGATTAAACTTCTTAAATGTGGCAAACACCACAGCTTGCACACCCACCGATATAGCTTCTCCCACTGACACAGCTGCCACCTCTTGGGAAGTGGATTAACTGCACCCACAGGAAAACTCTCTCCCATCAGCATAGAGCAGTGGTTCTCAAACTGAAAGTCAGGACCCCAAAGTGGGTCATAACCCTGTTTTAATGGGGTCGCCAGGGCCGGCATTAGACTTGTTGGTTCCTGGGGCTGAAACCAAAAGTCTGAGCCCCACCACCCAGGGCTGAATCCCTCAAGCTTTGGTTTTACCCTCCCCTAACTGGGGCAGGGCTCAGGCTTTGTCTCCTCTGCCTGTGCTCAGTGTAGAGGGGCTTGGTGTGTCTTTCTAGGGTCATGTAGTAAGTTGTTTTTTTTTTGGCACAAGGGGGGTTGCAGTGAAAGGAACTTTGAGAAACCCTGGCATAGAGCCTCTGAATATGTCTAGACTTGGCTCCCTGTGGGGGATCAGAGACGGAAAGTACAGCCATGGAGACACCCCACACGCCTAGCAGGCAAGAATCAAACCTCCACAGAGAGATACCTGTTGTTTTCTAACCCACCTCCCTAAGTCCTCAGCCACCACCACTTAACAAAGGGGCTTTTCTACACTATGGTTCTGATCTCACTGAAGGGTCATTTCCAATTGTTTGCTCAGACCAGCATTAGGGGAAATGGTGCCCTGGGCAAAGTTGTACTTTGGCACTTCCCCATTGCCCCTGGACGATCCCCACTCCCCCTTTACCGCTAGCTCCTGCACTCCCAACCCTTGCGCCTCCTTCACCCCTAACTCCTGCCCCCTCCTGTGCCCCCTTTGCCCTTAACTCCCTGGGCCACCAGCCATTGCCCCTCTCCTGCAGCCCCTTCACATGGCTCCAGCGCTGGGGGCCCCACACTTGTTCTCCCTTTCCCTGGGCTTTGGCATCACTAGCCCCTGCTTAGCGAGTAGGGTTCAGTGGTCCCCAAAAAGTGGGGCATGAGTCCTAGGGGGACACAGAGGAACATTCATGGAGTCAATGAAATCAATTGAGCTTCTTCAGTCTCTCGCTGCAGACATTTCCCTTGTTTTTAAAGGCAAAAATCCTGATCTTTCCAATGGGAGCTGCTGCTTCAATGTTCACTTTGGGGAGGGATTTGGCTGCGCTCAGAGATGTGCCCGCGGGTTACAATCCGCGATCCGAAGGGCCGAACGCAAACAGCGTTTAGATGGGACCGTTAGTGCCGCCCCCGTGTGGCCAAAGATCAGAACTGACCAGCAGAGTTTACAGCTGGAGCCTGGGATGCTCCTGAACAAACTGGGCACGAAGCCTCTCGCGTGGGATCCTCGCTGTGCAGCAGGAGGCGGAGGGAAGCTGATTGTCAGGGCTCAGGGCTGCACCCTGCCATGCTGAGCCGGTGTCTGTGCTAAGCTCGGCATCAATCAGGTGATTCTGGGCAGTTCGGGGTCCCCGGGCTCCCACAGGAGGGTGAAGCAGGTCACCCCTGGAGCAGGTTAAAGCTGCAGGGTGACAGTGGGGTTGCTGCCCCTGTGAACAGCTGCTGTAGCACCGCCTGGGCAGGACAGGGAGAGCCAGTTATACCCCCCCCAGCCTGTATCGGGGGATGGGAGCACTCACACCCTGGGGACCCACCCACCAGAGATCTACGGGGGGGAGAGTCGCACCCACACACCCAGGATGTTGTAGGGGGGGACAAGGGCATCCACACTCCGGGATCCTCTGCAGAGGGACAGACACCCACACATCCAGGATTCTGTATGGGGGGCAGAGATACCCGGACACCTGGGCGGGGAAAGGGGGCACCGAAACATCCAGGATCTTACCTGGCAGGACAGCGGTGCCTGCAGCTCAACATGAGACGGGGGTGGGGGGAGCAGGAGCATTTCCCAGTTCCAGGCTGTCCCCGTCTGGCCAAGGCACAGAGCTCACAAGCAGAGTTTAAAGCTCCAGTTGCCAAGCTGCAAAGCAAGCCGGGCTCTGTGGCTGGTGCCTGTGATCCCAGCTCCTGGGGAGGCTGAGGCCAGCGGATTGCTTGAGCTCAGGAGTTCTGGGCTGCAGGGGGCTGTGCCGATCAGGTGTCTGCACTAAGTTCAGCATCAATATGGTGATCCTGGGGAAGCTTGGGGTCCCCAGGTTGCCTAAGGAGGGGTGAACCGGCCCAGGTTGGAAACAGAGCAGGTCAAAACTCCTGTGCTGATCAGTAATGGGATCATGCCTGTGAATAGTTCCTGCAGCATAGCCTGGGCAAGACAGTGAGACGTGGTCTCCTTTTAGACACCCCCCCCCACCCGCAGAGCCTGGCTGGGGGGATGGGAGCACCTACACGCTGGGGATTCTGACTTGGGGGGAGGGATGCCCCCCTGCAACACGGATCTTGAAAAGAGGAACAGTGACACCCACACACCACAGAGCCTGGATGGGGGCAGGGGAACCACACACAGGAGCTAGTTCATGGGGTGGGGGACACACCCATATGCTCCATTCCACCATTCTTAATGAGAAGAACGGGGGAATCCGCACAACACGGATCCTTAACGAGCTGGGGGACACCCACACACTCCACTATTAACCAGGAGGGACCGGGGCACCAGACACCCTCGGTAGTGTGGAGAACCCCCACATCCACCGGATCCCTCATGGGGGGTAAGACAGAGGGGATTATAATGGGGCCCAGCGCACCCACGCACCAGGGATTGTTAAGGGCTGAAGGGACAGGGACACACACACACACTGAGATCACGTCCTTGGAGGAACGCAAACCCTCCACAGAAGGACCTGGTCTGTTCCATGATGGCAGCCCAGCCTGGGTGAGTCAAAGTCTCTTTTTATACAGCCATGCCCCAGAGATCCTGACTAGGGGGAGAAAGACACCCACCCACCAGAGATCCTTAATGGTCTAGGGTGCACCCACACACCAGGGATTCTTATGGGTGGGAGAATTGGAGACAGCCAGACACACTGAGATCACTTCCTCCCAGGAGCCTGGGCCACACAGGGAGACACAGTCCCCCTTTACAAATCTGCCAGACAACCTTCCTCCCACTCCCTCCACAGAATGTTCTTATCTGGAGGTGAAGCCAGGGAAACCACATGGAGGATTCTTATCTGGGGGACCCACTTACCACCAGAGATTCTTAAGGGCAGGAGGAACAGGGACTCCCACATCTGCAGCATGGGGGTGGGTCGCCTGCTGGGATCATCTGGGCATATTTCACCTCGTCAGTTCCCTGCCATTGCCTTGGGGGCCCCTTGTTCGCTGCCTCTGGTACCCAGTTTAGCCGCCTTCCTGAGGCTGAAACGCTTTGATCTGTCTAAGGTCTGTGGGATCAATACGTGTCATGGTGTAATTCTGTGTTATTCGGGGGTCAGACTAGCTGAGCTAATGGCCCCTTCTGCACTTAAACGCCATGAAAACATTTCCCTGGTTTCTCCTTGCGCCTGACAGACACCACGGTGAGGGGCCCAATAGAATATCCTGGACACAGCGCTCTGGCTCTTACGTTACTTGGGGACGTCAGCGCCTTCCTAGCAAAGCTGCTGCTAAAGCGCCGGATTTGGGGAACGGTTCGGCTCCAGTTCAGAGCTCTGCCTGCGGGGTGTGAACCTGCCACGAGGAGCGGGAAACGCAACCAGCACCGGGAGGCGTTGGCTGAGCTCCAGGCTGCCCCCGTGTGGCCAAAGCTTAGAACTGAGCAGCGGAGTTTAAAGCTGGCGCTGGGAGGGAGCTGAACACGCGGGGCACGAAGGCTCCTGCGTGTAACGCTTGTTGGGTGGGCAGCTGAGTGTAGCTGATTGCCGGAGTTCAGGGCTGCACACCGGGGTGCTGAGCAGGTGTCTGTGTTCAGGTTGGCCTCGCTATGCTGGTTTCTGGGAAGTTTGGGGCCACCAGTTCCCCCTAGAGAGAGGGGAGCCAGCCCAGGAAAGGAGGCCGGCAAAACTCTGGTACCGATTGGCAGTGGGACTGCCCCTGTGAAGAGCCGCTGTAGCCCCACCAGGGAGAGCCGGTCTCTCTTTATGCAGCCCCCCCATTCCTCAGGACAAGGGTTGTGCTCAAAGATCTGTACCCCGTGTCTTTCACCTCCGTGTGAAGCGCACAGTGCAAATAACCCTCAGCACATCAGCTCAGCTCCAGGCTCCACTTCCACCCGCTCAGGCTCAGCCTGCACAGAGCTCCCAGGCTGAGCCTGAAGTTGGAAGCGGGAGACTCTGTTACTAGCCGAGCCCCGTGGCTGGTGCCTGTGAGCCCAGCTCCTGGGGAGGCTGACGCCGGCGGATCGCTTGAGCTCAGGAATGCAGGGCTGCAGGGGGCTGTGCCGATCGGGTGTCCGCACTAAGTTCGGCATCAATATGGTGATCCTGGGGAAGCTTGGGGTCCCCAGGTTGCCTAAGGAGGGGTGAACCGGCCCTGGTCGGAAATGGAGCAGGTCAAAACTCCCGTGCTGATCAGCAGTGGGATCGCGCCTGTGTATAGCCCCTGCAGCGTAGCCTGGGCGAGACAGTGAGACACAGTCTCTTTTTATACAGACACCCCCCGCAGAGCCTGCAGGGGAAGATGGGAGCACCCACATGCTGGGGATTCTGACTTGGGGGGAGGGAAGCCCCCGTGCACCAGAGATGCTGTCAGGGAGAACAGGGGCAGCCACCAGAGATCTTCTGGTGGGGAGAGCGGCACCCACACAAAGGGCCGTCCTTCGGATTTATGGTGCCCTAGGCGAGATTATTAAACTGGTGCCCCTGTGCCTGATCTGCTCTTAGCAACACAAATATAAGCATACAGTATTGGAAAACTTGCCACATTCACGTTATTAAAACCAGTTTAACTTAATGAAGCACACTGTAATGCTGATGCACTAGCACTAAAGAAGTAGCACTATAGAAAAAATTCTGATTTGACAGAATGATGCAAATAATATAATTTTTTTAATTTGTCAAAATTTTATTGGAAATTTATATGAAGAGGTATTGAAACAAAGATTTGTTTTTAATTAAAAGCAATCTTTCTGGCTTTTTTGGCTGCAAAATCAGTTTAATAAGCTGGGTCAAACAGTGGGAAAATATAACCCTAGTTTTACTGCTAGGTAAAGCACAAAGTGACCAAAAAGAAGTCAGCACAGAATCATCTCATCTAGATTAAGGTAGCACAGAAATGTTACAGAAGTCCTATTGTGCCTTATTTTGTTTGGAAAGACATTAGCAATAGCAGCACATTCACATGATAAAATACATGATAAATCACTGCCTCTAAAGTTCCATCAAAAACTGACATTTTCACAGCTCTAGCATGATCTGCTGTACAGATTTTTCACAAGGAAGTGTCCCTGGCCTTTTTAACTCATATTAACTATGTATTTACTTTATGAAAGTTGGAGAAAACATTGTGAAAATGTAAAACATTGGCTGCCCAACTTCTGGGCTGGCAAAGCTATACTGACTCACAGGGAAAAAAAAGCAGGAGAATCTTAGTACAACATATGGTCAGTCTATACCAGGGGTCGGCAACCTTTCAGAAGTGGTGTGCCAAGTTCACTGTAATTTAAGGTTTCTCATGCCAGTAATATATTTTAACGTTTGTAGAAGGTCTCTCTCTATGTCTATATTATATAAATAAACTATTGTTATTATCTGATGTCCTGGCCACCGGTCCTGCTCAGACTACTGCCAGCTGAGTAAATGGAACCCCAGACCGGGTGCAGGCTGAGCGGGGCTGGTGGCTGGAACCCTAGACAAGGATCCCAGGCCCTGCTCAGCCCGCTGCTGGTCTGGGGTTCTGACCACCAACTCCTGCCAACCAGGATCCCGTCTCCCCACCCCCCTCCGCCCGCGACCCGCCTGGGATTCGGCTCCCCCAGGCTCGCAGGAAGCAGAGTGGGGCCGGCTGGGCTCCTGACTGGCAAGGGGCTGGCAGCCGGAACCCCGGAGTAGCAGTAGGCTGAGTGCTGCCGGCACCCCAGGCTGGCAGCAGACTGAGCCACTCAACCTCCACCAGCCCACTCAGCCCGCTGCCGTCTGAGTGAATGGAACCCCAGGCTGACAGCAGGTTGAGTGGTTCAGCGGCCTGCTCAGCCCGCTGCCAGCCTGGGGTTCCTTGGGGATCCCCAGGCCAGCAGCAGGTGCTGAGTGGGGCCGACGGCCGGTATCCCAGCTGGCAATAGGGCAGCTGCCGGGACCCCAGAGCAGTGATGGGCTGAGCCGCTCAGCCTGCCGCTGCATACCATCAAAAATCAGCTCACCTGCCACCTTTGGCACGTGTCTCGTAGGTTGCCGACCCCTGCTTTATACACCAGTAAGGAGATGAGCATATTACAGTTGTTGGAGGGCTCTTATCAGGAGTAACAGGCTATAGGAAAGTCAGTCAACATTTTTTGTTTCTCTGATGAAAACTGGCCCACTCCCTGCCTCAAACCAAACCTGTCACTAATAATTGTCAACAACTTAATTTTCTGTTTTTGGCTAAGAGATTGACTTTTTTTTTTTAAATATTGAAATTGGATTCAGGATTGTTAGCAAGAATTTTTGGCAAACAAAGTTGTTAAATGACAATCTAAATGGCAACACAGTACTGCTTTCATACTGCTGGTCCAACAGCTGCAGTAGACCCCAAAATCCACCTCTTGGGGTGCAGAGTGGCAACAGCAGCAGCAAACCCTCAGGTCCAATCACACGCCAATGGGCACCACCACCAGCCTTATGGACCATGGTGAAGTTAGCACAGCATCTGATCTCAGGGACAGGTCACCCATGGAGCCACAGCAGCTCATCCTGCCCTGTACAGCTCCCCCCGGATGAGGTGGATCGGTGGCAGCTGCCAGCCCGGGGGAGAGGCGCTCCCCAGCTAGGTTGACCAGATCCAGATGTCCTGATTTTATAGGGCCAGTCCCGATATTTGGGGCTTTGTCTTATATAGGCACCAATTACCCCCACCCAGAGTGACCAGACAGCAAGTGTGAAAAATCAGGACAGGGGGTGGGGGTGGGGGGTAAAAGGAGCCTATATAAGAAAAAGACCCCAAAATTGGGACTGGCCCTATAAAATAGGGATATCTGCTCACCCTATCCCAACCCCCTGTCCTGAGTTTTCACACATCTGGCTAACCCCAGCCCAGCCCTGTGTGACATTCCAATCCTGGCTCACTGCCCAGGAAGTGAGTTACTTTCACTTTCATTCCTCAGCAGGCAGGGAGCCAGCCTCCTCCCCCCACCTACCCCCCAGCACCTCACCCAACCCATCCCTGATGGAGGGGAGGGAGGAGAGAGAGAGGGATGCTCCTGGGGAGGAGGGAGAAAGGAGGGGGTGCTCCATGGGGCAGGGTGGGAGAAGAATGGATGTTATGGGGGACAACAGAGGATACTGGTTCCAGAGCCGCAGGGCCTGCCTCACCTCACCTCAGCCGGGGGAAAGAGTCACACTCACAGGTGAGCTCCCTCCCCAACCCCTCCCCTTCCCAGAGACCCCAGCAGCCAATCCCCTCCCTCAGACTGTGCTGCATTCGGCTCTCTCTAGGACCCAGCAGCCCTGCTCTTACATGCTCCACTGCTTCCCGTCTGTCCAGGCTCCCCGCAGAGCAGTGCCCCCACACCTAGTGGTGCCCTAGGCAGCTGGCTATGGGTAAGGACGGCCCTGGACACATAAGAGAGAGATCAGGCTAGAGCAGAAAATGGTTAGGGGTGGGGGTGGAGAATTTGAAATGTAAGGAGAAGAAAAATCTTTCTTCTGCTCCCTCTCATCAGAGCATCTAAAAACCAGGTGAGAAATACCTCTCCCCCACTGCAACATCAACTCTGGTGGGCTTGGGCTGAGGAAGGAACTTCTCTCCCCAGCAGCTCCAGCTCACCTGGGCTGGGCCATGGACATCTGCCCCCACAGATCAGGTACACCTGGCCTGGGACAGGGGAGGGGCTCCTCTCCTCTCCATTGGGGACATGGCGGGATGAGAGATGTGACAGGGCTTTACGGGAAATCATTATTTGCCTGGTTCATGTGCCAGTCCTAGTCCTTGCTGACCAAACAAACAGTATCCTGCATGCTGATGCCAGTTTGGAGGGTCTGGGAGCACTCTCCTACCAGGAAGTGGAAGGTAAATGTAAATCTGTAGCCTTTGCCAGCTGAGGACTGTCTGATAGCGAAACTCACTATCCCATCCACCAGCTGCAGTTCTTGGCCTTGAAATGGGCCATCATTGAGAAATTTCGAGACTACTTGTCTGGTGCTCAGTTTCAGGTATGCACAGAGAACAATCCACTGACTTATGTGTTAAGAAGGGCTAAGCTGGATGCTACAGGGCAGAGATGGGTGGCTACTTTTGCTAGCCATAACTTCAGCATTCAATACCAATGAGCTGGTATAATAGGGAGTGTGATTTATCAGGACCACCAACTCTTGGCTGTGGGGAAGATGTAAGCAGGGTCAGAATGAACTCTACCCTGCCATCTGTTGGTGATGTGTTGTAAAGGCTTTTGGTTGCTGATGTGCATGGTCACACCCACCCCGCATTGCATGATGGGGGTGCTTGTCCAAATGGTGATTTTGGCTGCTGTGGGATCCCCAAACACTTTCTTAATAGGGCAGGAGTAATAAAGTGTAGTAATCCTGGTCATATGAATCAAAAACAGTAGAACGGTACTTAGCAGTTCATGATTTCGGGACTCACCCGAACCTACATAAGAATCGATAGACAAGGGACATGGGTTCCAAAGAGTAGCAATTTAAGAGAGATTGAAAATATATGTGTTTAACATCCTGATGTTCTGTGGAACTCTCTAAATACACATTTTATTGTTTTCTTCTCTCTTTAGTTAAAAAATAGAATTAATTATTATTCCACTACAAATAGTGTATTAAAGCATACACTTAAAATCTTAGACAGATAAGTGAAAAATTGAGATATACTGAAGGAAGTGGACTGTGATGCTATTTAAAAGCTTAAGTTCATAGGAATACAGTTCGGAATGAGAACCTGCCAGAAAAGCTTTGCTGAAAGAGTTAGCAGAGCGAGATTGTTAGTCACAGGTCAGTGGGTGGGTTTATGCAGATCCTGGACTCTTGGACAGGGGCGGGGGGGGGGGGCACAAGACTTCTGTGGCACATGCACCACCTCTGCAACTAACGTTTGCTAACTCACTCCCTAACAACACACCTTTTACCTCTCAGGGCCAAAATACACCGTGAAAGAGATCTGACGGCATAAGCTTAGGATGAGCAATTGCAGCACTAACAACAATTTGAAGAGATTCAAAACGCCCTCTGCCTCTGCCTCTGTCTTTCCACACCAGAGACAGCAGAAAGGACATCAGTAGCACCTGCAAGAGACCAACAAACATCCATTTCTACCTCCCTCCATGCGCTGCCGTTAGGAACCCCTACCCCTTAATGGTGAGTACTTTTCAGGCGAGGGTGACGCTCTCAGGCCTCAAATGCCAGGTACAGTTACTCTGTCCTTGATCCAAAATCAACAGGAAAATACACTGGATTACTCCTGCCCCAATAACAAAGAGACTGGGGATTCCGCAGCAGCTGAAATGACCGTTTGGACAAGCACTCCCATCATGCAATCCGGGGTGGGTGTTACCATGCAAATGACATCAGCCCCAAAAGGCCTTGACGACAGATCACCAACAGATGGCAGGGTAGACTTCATACTGACCGTGCTTCAACTAGATTGTGGCAAATATTCCCAAACACCGAACGTTAAAACTCACCTAACGCGGGTCAATCCATCCTCATCGTCGTAACCGCTCGTTATACTCCACACCTGAATGTAGCCCTCATATGGACAACATACCCTCCTAACTCAGTGGCTGTACGTTAACCTTTTACCCCCAGTCAGGGCTATTGCAGATTATGTATTTTTTACGCCACCCCATTTTAAACCGAACTTTGCACCCCTTGGGTAAGCTGTACGTTGTTCCCTGAGCACTAGAAACTTCTACGCCGAAACTCTGTACCGTACACTTTTTTTTTCTTTGAACTTCATCTTAATAAAATGTTGACTTTTGTTCGAGATCCCCGCTCCTCTTCCTTTGCAAGGCGTGTGCGTTCGCTCCGCGTTTTAGTCTGCTAATACGGCGGGGGGCGATTGAGCCAGAGGTGCTTGCCTGCTGCAGACATGGATCCAAGGCTGAACCTCGTCCCCCACAAGCGTAACTGAAAACAGTTTAAGAAGTGCTCCCGTCTCTGGCACTCAGCTACCCAGCTCCCAATGGGGTCCAAACCCCAAATAGATCCTTTTTACCCTGTAGAAGCTAGCTGTAAAATCCTGTAACCAGGGCAGCTGCCTAGTAGCCTGCGCATCTGCCTGCCAGAGCGAGGGCGTGTAAGGCACTAATCCGGATAGTGGCAGCTAGGTGGCAGGGGAAGAGTGTGAAGAAGCAGCAGAGTGGCGCAGCGGGAGCGTGCTGGGCCCATAACCCAGAGGTCGATGGATCGAAACCATCCTCTGCTACGTGTGCGCTTGTTTCTTTTCCCTCTGGGCCTTCAAGCGAGCGGGTGACCAGCAGAGCCCCAAGAGCCTAGGCCATGAGGCAAGAGGTGGCTGAGGCGAAGTGGCGGCCTGCCAGGGAGCTCCCTGGCACCTCTGGCTGCCTGGGCTGAAGGCAAGAGGCAGGCCTGGGCGTGGCGAGGGCCTCCTCTCCAGGAATGAGGCTGCAGTGCTTCCTGGTCCCCTTTTCCCACCCACACGGGCAGGCGGCTGCTGCGAGAGAACACGAGGGAGGCTCTGGGGGCGCTAGGCAGCGCTGTGTGTGTGGCTGTCAGGGGAAAGAGCCGAGGCTCCCGACTCGACCTGCCATTGACTCGCGTGGCTTTGCGCGCTGTCAGCCAGGGCGGGGCGGGCCAGGCCGCGGACGTGACTCAGGCTTGGGCCGCATGGCCGTGCTTTCCTGACGAGGCATGAGGCAGGCCAAGAGCTTTGCACAGCGTACAGGGAAGTGGGAGGGAGGTGTCTTTGAGCCGGCCTGTCTCCTCCGCTTCTCCCTTGCCGCTTGGGCGGAGGCGGGAAGGGAGCGAAATGTTCCCGGCTGAAAGTTTTTGTGCTCGGCTTTGAGGATTAAGCCTGAGCCTCCGGCACGGATGCTGGCAGATGGGTTTCTGAATGGCATCCAGCCTGCTCTTTGGACCACCAGCTGAAAGCACTGAGGCCAAGAGGCAGCAAAATGGGACCTTTGAGGCTCCCCCCACAGGCCTCGGGGAAACAAGGAAGTAGCACGGGCTTAGCATCGTCCCTGGGTGGCCTCGAACCACCATCCTTTCGGTTAACAGCCGAACGTGCTGACCCATTGCGCCACAGAGACATGGAGGGGCAAGGCTGTATTGAGCACAAAAGCCCGGAATCAGCTCAGGGTACGGTATAGCACATGCATGCAGTGGTTAGCCAAGCAACAGCAAGGAACTGGATTGCTATGGAAGGAAAGTTCTGTGGGAAGGAACCGAAAAGAGCACCGGGGCTGTGGTACAGCGCTCGCATACACTTTCTTTGGCCTGTTTTGCTGGAAGAGTTAGCAGAGCGAGATTGTTAGTCACAGGTGAGTGGGTGGGTTTATGCAAATACTGGACTCTTGGACGGGGGCGGGGGGGATCAACACGACTTCTGTGGCACATGCACCACCTCTGCAACTAACGTTTGCTACCTCACTCCCTAACAACACACCTTTTAGCTCTCAGGACCAAAATACACCGTGAAAGAGATCTAAGGGCATAAGCTTAGGGTGAGCAACTGCAGCACTCACAACAATTTGAAGAGATTCAAAACCGCCTCTGCCTCTGTCTTTCCACACCAGGGACAGCAGAAAGGACATCAGCAGCACCTGCGAGAGACCAACAAACATCCATTTCTACCTCCCTCCACGTGCTGCCGTTAGGAACCCCTACCCCTTAATGGTGAGTACTTTTCAGGCGAGGGTGACGCTCTCAGGCCTCAAATGCCAGGTACAGTTACTCTGTCCTTGATCCAAAACCAACAGGAAAATACACTGGATTACTCCTGCCCCAATAACAAAGACACTGGGGATCCCGCAGCAGCTGAAATGACCGTTTGGACAAGCACTCCCATCATGCAATCCGGGGTGGGTGTAACCATGCAAATGACATCAGCCCCAAAAGGCCTTGACGACAGATCACCAACAGATGGCAGGGTAGACTTCATACTGACCCTGCTTCAACTAGATTGTGGCAAAGATTCCAAAACACCGAACGTTAAAACTCACCTAACGCGGGTCAATCCATCCTCATCGTCGTAACCGCTCGTTATACTCCACACCCGAACGTAGCCCTCATATGGACAACATGCCCTCCTAACTCAGTGTCTGTACGTTAACCATTTACCCCCCCTCAGGGCTATTGCAGATTATGTATTCCTTACGCCACCCCATTTTAAACCGAACTTTGCACCCCTTGGGTAAGCTGTACGTTGTTCCCTGAGCACCAGAAACTTCTACGCCAAAACTCTGTACCGTACACTTTTTTATTAAATGAACCACATCTTAATAAAATGCTGACTTTTGTTCGAGATCCCGGCTCCTCTTCCTTTGCAAGGCGTGTGCGTTCGCTCCGCGTTTTAGTCTGCTAATACGGCGGGGGGCGATTGAGCCAGAGGTGCTTGCCTGCTGCAGACACGGATCCAAGGCTGACCCTCGTCCCCCACAAGCGTAACTGAAAACAGTTTAAGAAGTGCTCCCGTCTCTGGCACTCAGCTACCCAGCTCCCAATGGGGTCCAAACCCCAAATAGATCCTTTTTACCCTGTAGAAGCTAGCTGTAAAATCCTGTGACCAGGGCAGCTGCCTAGCAGCCAGCGCATCTGCCTGCCAGAGCGAGGGCATGTAAGGCACTAATCCGGATAGTGGCAGCTAGGTGACAGGGGGTGAGTGTGAAGAAGCAGCAGAGTGGCGCAGCGGGAGCGTGCTGGGCCCATAACCCAGAGGTCGATGGATCGAAACCATCCTCTGCTACGTGTGCGCTTGTTTCTTTCCCCTCTGGGCCTTCAAGCGAGCCGGTGACCAGCAGAGCCCCAAGAGCCTAGGCCATGAGGCAAGAGGTGGCTGAGGCAAAGCGGCGGCCTGCCAGGGAGCTCCCTGGCACCTCTGGCTGCCTGGGCTGAAGGCAAGAGGCAGGCCTGGGCGTGGCGAGGGCCTCCTGTCCCGGAATGAGGCTGCAGTGCTTCCTGGTCCCCTTTTCCCACCCACACCGGCAGGCGGCTGCTGCGGGAGAACACGAGGGAGGCTCTGGGGGCGCTAGGCAGCGCTGTGTGTGTGGCTGTCAGGGGAAAGAGCCGAGGCTCCCGACTCGACCTGCCATTGACTCGCGTGGCTCTGCGCGCCGTCAGCCGGGGCGGGGTGGGCCAGGCTGCGGACGTGACTCAGGCTTGGGCCGCATGGCCGTGCTTTCCTGATGAGGCATGAGGCAGGCCAAGAGCTTTGCACAGCGTACAGGGAAGTGGGAGGAAGGTGTCTTTGAGCCGGCCTGTCTCCTCCGCTTCTCCCTTGCCGCTTGGGCGGAGGCGGGAAGGGAGCGAAATGTTCCCGGCTGAAAGTTTTTGTGCTCGGCTTTGAGGATTAAGCCTGAGCCTCCGGCACGGATGCTGGCAGATGGGTTTCTGAATGGCATCCAGCCTGCTCTTTGGACCACCAGCTGAAAGCTCTGAGGCCAAGAGGTAGCAAAATGGGACCTTTGAGGCTCCCCATACAGGCCTCGGGAAAGCAAGGCAGTAGCAGGGACTTAGCGCCGTCCCTGGGTGGGCTTGAGCCACCATCCTTTCGGTTAACAGCCGAACGCGCTGACCCATTGCGCCACAGAGACATGGAGGGGGCAAGGCTGTATTGAGCACAAAAGCCAGGAATCAGCTCAGGGTACGGTATAGCACATGCCTACAGTGGTTAGCCAAGCAAAAGCAAGGAACTGGATTGCTATGGAAGGAAAGTTCTGTGGGAAGGAACCGAAAAGAGCACCGGGGGCTGTGGTACAGCGCTCGCATACACTTTCTTTGGTCTGTTTTGCTGGAAGAGTTAGCAGAGCGAGATTGTTAGTCACAGGTGAGTGGGTGGGTTTATGCAAATACTGGACTCTTGGACAGGAGCAGGGGCGGGGGGGATCAACACGACTTCTGTGGCACATGCACCACCTCTGCAACTAAGGTTTGCTACCTCACTCCCTAACAACACACCTTTTAGCTCTCAGGACCAAAATACACCGTGAAAGAGATCTAACGGCATAAGCTTAGGGTGAGCAACTGCAGCACTCACAACAATTTGAAGAGATTCAAAACCGTCTCTGCCTCTGTCTTTCCACACCAGGGACAGCAGAAAGGACATCAGCAGCACCTGCGAGAGACCAACAAACATCCGTTTCTACCTCCCTCCACGCGCTGCCATTAGGAACCCATACCCCTTAATGGTGAGTACTTTTCAGGCGAGGGTGACGCTCTCAGGCCTCAAAGGCCAGGTACAGTTACTCTGTCCTTGATCCAAAACCAACAGGAACATACACTGGATTACTCCTGCCCCAATAACAAAGACACTGGGGATCCGCAGCAGCTGAAATGACCGTTTGGACACGCACTCCCATCATGCAATCCGGGGTGGGTGTAACCATGCAAATGACATCAGCCCCAAAAGGCCTTGACGACAGATCACCAACAGATGGCAGGGTAGACTTCATACTGACCCTGCTTCAACTAGATTGTGGCAAAGATTCCAAAACACCGAACGTTAAAACTCACCTAACGCGGGTCAATCCATCCTCATCGTCGTAACCGCTCGTTATACTCCACACCCGAACGTAGCCCTCATATGGACAACATGCCCTCCTAACTCAGTGTCTGTACGTTAACCTTTTACCCCCCGTCAGGGCTATTGCAGATTATGTATTCCTTACGCCACCCCATTTTAAACCGAACTTTGCACCCTTGGGTAAGCTGTACGTTGTTCCCTGAGCACCAGAAACTTCTACGCCAAAACTCTGTACCGTACACTTTTTTTTCTTTGAACCTCATCTTAATAAAATGCTGACTTTTGTTCGAGATCCCGGCTCCTCTTCCTTTGCAAGGCGTGTGCGTTCGATCCGCGTTTAGTCTGCTAATACGGCGGGGCGATTGAGCCAGAGGTGCTTGCCTGCTGCAGACACGGATCCAAGGCTGACCTCGTCCCCCACAAGCGTAACTGAAAACAGTTTAAGAAGTGCTCCCGTCTCTGGCACTCAGCTACCCAGCTCCCAATGGGGTCCAAACCCCAAATAGATCCTTTTTACCCTGTAGAAGCTAGCTGTAAAATCCTGTGACCAGGGCAGCTGCCTAGCAGCCAGCGCATCTGCCTGCCAGAGTGAGGGCATGTAAGGCACTAATCCGGATAGTGGCAGCTAGGTGGCAGGGGGAGAGTGTGAAGAAGCAGCAGAGTGGCGCAGCGGGAGCGTGCTGGGCCCATAACCCAGAGGTCGATGGATCAAAACCATCCTCTGCTACGCGTGCGCTTGTTTCTTTTCCCTCTGGGCCTTCAAGCGAGCCGGTGACCAGCAGAGCCCCAAGAGCCTAGGCCATGAGGCAAGATTGTGGCTGAGGCAAAGCGGCGGCCTGCCAGGGAGCTCCCTGGCACCTCTGGCTGCCTGGGCTGAAGGCAAGAGGCAGGCCTGGGCGTGGCGAGGGCCTCCTGTCCTGGAATGAGGCTGCAGTGCTTCCTGGTCCCCTTTTCCCACCCACACCGGCAGGCGGCTGCTGCGGGAGAACACGAGGGAGGCTCTGGGGGCGCTACGCAGCGCTGTGTGTGTGGCTGTCAGGGGAAAGAGCCGAGGCTCCCGACTCGACCTGCCATTGACTCGCGTGGCTCTGCGCGCCGTCAGCCGGGGCGGGGTGGGCCAGGCCGCGGACGTGACTCAGGCTTGGGCCGCATGGCCGTGCTTTCCTGACGAGGCATGAGGCAGGCCAAGAGCTTTGCACAGCGTACAGGGAAGTGGGAGGGAGGTGTCTTTGAGCCGGCCTGTCTCCTCCGCTTCTCCCTTGCCGCTTGGGCGGAGGCGGGAAGGGAGCGAAATGTTCCCGGCTGAAAGTTTTTGTGCTCGGCTTTGAGGATTAAGCCTGAGCCTGCGGCACGGCTGCTGGCAGTTGAGTTTCTGAATGGCATCCAGCCTGCTCTTTGGACCACCGGCTGAAAGCACTGAGGCCAAGAGGCAGCAAAATGGGACCTTTGAGGCTCCCCATACAGGCCTTGGGAAAGCAAGGCAGTAGCACGGGCTTAGCGCCATCCCTGGGTGGGCTCGAACCCCCATCGTTTCGGTTAACAGCCGAACGCGCTGACCCATTGCGCCACAGAGACATGGAGGGGACAAGGCTGTATTGAGCACAAAAGCCCGGAATCAGCTCAGGGTGCGGTATAGCACATGCCTACAGTGGTTAGCCAAGCAAAAGCAAGGAACTGGATTGCTATGGAAGGAAAGTTCTGTGGGAAGGAACCGAAAAGAGCACTGGGGCTGTGGTACAGCGCTCGCATACACTTTCTTTGGTCTGTTTTGCTGGAAGAGTTAGCAGAGCGAGATTGTTAGTCACAGGTCAGTGGGTGGGTTTATGCAAATCCTGGACTCTTGGACAGGGGCAGGGGGGGCACACGACTTCTGTGGCACATGCACCACCTCTGCCATCTATGTTTGCTACCTCACTCCCTAACACCACACACAGAGCAGCCTTTTATCTCCCAGGGCCAAAATATACCGTGAAGGAGATCACATAGCATAAGCTTAGGACTAATGATTTCAGCAGTGCAGCACTAACAACAATTCTAAGAGATCCCAAAATACTTTTGTCTTTACACAGCAGGAACAGCAAAAAAAAAAAAAAAAAAAAAAAATCAGCAGGAACCCACTCATACAAGCAGATTCTAAACAAACATCCATTCCTATCTCCCCACAGGTTTTGGCGTTAGGAACCCATACCCCTTAATGGTGAGTACTTTTCAGGTGAGGGTGAAGCTTTCAGGCTTCAAATGCCAGGTAGAGTTACTCTGTCCTTGATGCAAACTAAACAGGAAAATACACTTGATTACTCCTGCTTCCTCTCCCACAATGCTCTGCTCCCACACCTGCTCACGTGGCTCCAGCCCTCCAGTCAGGTCCCGCCCCCTGCCTACCTGCCCGGCCTGGCGCACTCCCCTGGCCAGCCCCGGCTCTTCGGTGCTAAGAGCCCGGCTGCCAGCCCCACCAGGGGCACTTGCCGAAGTGCCGCCTGGTCCCCGCCGGGGCCTCTGCTGGGTCCAGCTCTCCCCGGCGGGCCAGTGGCTGCGTCAGGGGCTGTAGAAGGCAATGCTGTGGAAGTGCGCTACACACAGCCAGTCCGGAATTTTTTTTTTTGCTTAAAAATGGGGGTTTATTTTTTATTTACACAAATATAAACAAAAATAAAAGCATCTGCAGGTGAAAGAGGAACCAGGGACAATGACAGGAAGCAGGTCAGTCAGTGATAATTAGCTCATCCACACCCCAGTCTTCATAGCTTCCATCTGGCAGGTACCTGCGGATGATTATGGGAATCTTCCGAGCTTTGAGTTCTTTCATTGCAATCAGCAGAGGATCTGCCTCTCCTTCCAACTCTACCATGACTGGAGCACACATCGCTATCTGGAGTGCACGAGTGCCCAGGACTCTGGCTCGCTCATATTTGGTCATGTATGGAGTTGTGATCCGCTTCTGATTTGCCTGCTGTCTCTCTCCAGATGGAAGGATTTCTACATTCTCTTGACCCTCTTCCTCTGCGTTCTCCAAATCATCTAGCCCTTCATCTTCCTCCACATCGTCAAAGTCGTCACCATCAAAGTTGTCCTCGTTGTCGGACATGCTGCCGGCCCGGCGCAAGACTCTTGCGATGCGATCCCAACCGCAGACCCCTCTAAGGGAGTTTCCTTTCTCTGAGCAGGCTGTCTTCAGGGCAAGAAGCTTATGCAGCTTCAACCTTCCTGGGTCTGACCCTTGAGCATTCAGTATCCCTGTCCCACCAGCTGCATCCTGCTGTGCGACTGCACATGGCTAAGCAAAGAGAATGAACCCCAAATCCCCCCTGTGCTTTGGGAGCCAGGTTTGCGGTGGGAATTCTGTAGCTCAGATGACTTCATGCCTGGGCATTGTGATTCTTTACCAGTTTCTCTGGCACTGGGGCAATTTTGTGCTCACAGCTGTGATGGCCAAGTGGTTAAGGTGTTGGAGTCAAAATTCAATAGGCAGGTTCAAATCCTGCTCACAGCAACGCCTGTGTTTTAGCCAGTCTCTCACCCGGGCAATACCTCTGTACAACCCCCTGAGCCACTCTCAATTCTTTCCCCACCCCAAGTAAATCCTGTTCTGCTCCTTTCATAGAGATGCCTGGGACACCACCTCACACTGTGTCCCTGAGGGGTCAGGCAAACTCTCAGCACCTGAAGCCTCTGCCACTCACCTGGTGCCCCATAGATCAGCCATAGCCCTGGTTCTGCTCCTCTCTCTAGCGTGTGAAAGGAGCTGAGTCAGCGACTGCATGGGAGCTACGGGGCTGCAGAACCAACAGAGAAAAAATAGGTGCTCAGCACCCACTGGCAGCCAGCTCCCCCCCCTCCCCCCCCACTACAGGCCTTGCTGACAAGCTCCTCCTCTTCCCCTTCAGCACCATCCACTTGCCAGTGATCAGCTGTTCAGTGGAGTGCAGGAGGCGCTGGGCAGGGAGGGGGAGGAGCAGAGATGGAAAGAGGTGGGGGTGGGTGAGGATGGGGAGGGGGGTGGGGGCTGGGGGTACGGGGTGGAGGAGGAAAGGGTTTTTTTTTCCGGGGACTGCACCCCTCTAGGGCCAGCCCTGAAGGGAAGCACCGACTATCACAGTGACAATAGAAGTGACCAGCATTGCGGGGGAGACTGAGGGAGATCCGCACTCACCAGGTCTCTTCTCTCCCCCACGGTGAGCCAGACACTGCTCTCTCCTGGCTCTCACTCTAGCAGCTGGACGCCAAGGAGCCATTTCCCCACAGGAAGTGCATTGAGTGCCCCTGTGGTGCTGGGGGGCTGGTGCTGCTGCTGCCTGTGGGGCTGGCAGGGGGGCTGATGTCTGCACAGACTCGCAGCTGCCAGGCCGGAGGGGGCACTTGGGACCTTACCAGACTGGCTCAGTGAAGACGGGGGGTTGACAGAGCAATACAGACGCTCTCCAGAGCACGGAGCAGCATCTGCCCATGCAGCCAGGCAATGAGCATTTCCCACAGCCTGGAGCCGAGGGGGAGGCGGCAGCTGCTGTTCCAGCTGCTCGGGGACAGGCCCTGTCAGCCAACAGCCACTTCTTACTCCCCACAGCTAAGGGCGTCGGGTTCCTCTGGTGGGGGTGTGGAGCAGCCGTTCGTTTTCCTGTTCTTTTTGTGTGCAACTGCTGACAAAAATATCCCAGACAGAGAAGCAACAGGCCAAAATACTTCAATGCAGCTGCCAAAGTAGCTCAGTTACGAGAGCGTTAGACTGAAGAATTAAAGGTCCCTGGTTCAATCCCAGGCTTTGGCAGGCCCTTTCATCCCTCTTTGTACAGGGGTGGCTTGTTTTCTGGGAGCACTGCAGTGCCTGACCCAAGGTGAGTCCCTGAGCTTGGGCTCTGCAGTAGGAAAACATAGAAGGGGCTTCTGCCCCTAGTTGGCCCACCTGACCTTTAACAAGGCGAGATGGGAGCTGTCTTTCCCAACATGGCAGGAAGAGAGCAAGGCAGGGTGACCCTCAGGAATGGTGCCAGAGGGCTGCTGGGCAGTGACAGGCAGGGATTGGGGATGGAAGCTCCTCTGTGCAGCTGAGCAAGGGCAGTACCAGGGAAGGGGCATCTGTAAAAGTGACCCAGCAACACCTCCTCCTCTGGGCACCTAGAGCAGAGGCAGCTGGTGCTGACAGCTCCAAGGGAAGGCTTAAAAGCCACAGGGCTAGAGGAGGTCAGGACCATGCCTATGTGTGGCCAGCAGACAGGCACCAAAACACCCAGCCAGGCTGCTCCCTGCCATGCCAAACACCCACTGAAGGTCACCAGCATGTGGGGCGGCTGCTGATGCTCTGTGGCCAACATCAGAAGATGGTAGGAAAGCAGGGCCAGCCCCCATCGGTGGGGCCTCTGACTGGTCCCACTCAAGGTGCTCACTTTTGCAGTGGGGCAGGAGATTTTACCCCAAGAGGCTTTTCCCAGCTGGCAAGAAGCAGAGAAACACCCAGGCTCCAAAGACGCTGTGTAGCAAGTACCCTCCAGCACAGGGACAGGCGCACACACTAGCCCGGCAGCCGCGCTTTCTTTGGCAAGTCAGGAAGGGCAAAGGTGAGACTGGAAACACCTGGGGCTCATGCCCCAGCCTTTGTGACACCCACCCCCCAACTCCTTCCTGGGGCTCTAGCTGAAGCCAGAGCATTGGCCTGAGCGGCCAAGAAGAGGTTCCAGCCCTGAAGGGAGCAGGACTTTCAGCCCAAAGGTAAAACTGCACGATTATAACCACGAAGGGACTTGAACCCTCAATCGCCTGATGCGAAATCAGATGCCTTATCCATTAGGCCACATGGTAACATGAGAAACCCCCCTCCAAGCACTTCTTTGGAAAAGGCGGACATTGTTCTGAGTGTAGAAAAGAAACTTTAATAAAAAGGAGGAAAATCACCCTGTCTGGGTGCTTGGGGCTCCTCTTCAACAATACAACACCCAGTCTGCTTAAGCCCCCACCCAGTAACCTGGGGAAACTAACCCTGGCCACTGGGTGCCTCTAAGAGGCGATACTTTCCCCACTCACACGCACTGAGTGTAGAAAAGAAACTAAAGGAGGAAAATCACCTTGTATTAACTTGGGAAAACACCACAATCAGGATTCATAACACAACACTATGAGCAAAACACCCCCCCCCCCACAGTGCGCTGGGCAGTGGCCTTTTGCCTTGGGCTCTTAAATCCAGACACCAGAAGCTCTGTGGATGTGCCCCTCCCTTCACTGCACCTCACCCACAGCTGCTGTCCTGGGACAGTGAAAACCCAGAGTTCACCTCTCACCTCCCGGGGGGAAAGCCCCTTTCTCCCTCCGCTGTCTGGCCACATTGCCGGCCACTTGCCGTTCCCCCCTGTCACTGCTCTGCTGGCCACCCTCTCTGCTCTGGGACGTCTTGTGGTCCCACCAGGAGCGGGGCAGGCTCCCTAAAAGGAGCGGCCACCAGAGCCCGAACAGTAGCCCCATCCCTGCTACTCAACTCCACGCCCCTGCACCACCCCTTCTCCCCAAGGCCCCGCTCCTACGCTGCCTCTTCCCCCAAAGCAGAGCACCTGTTGATTACTGTAGACTTCCAGCAGGGAGGACTCTGTGGGCAGGGGCGGCTCTAGGCATTTTGCTGCCCCAAGCATGACAGACAGGTTGCCTTCGGCAGCTTGCCTGCGGGAGGTCCGCCGAAGTCGCAGGACCAGCGGACCCTTCGCAGGCATGCCGCCAAAGGCAGCCTTCCTGCTGCCCTCGCGGTGACCGGCAGAGCACCCCTCCACGGCTTGCTACCCCAAGCACGCGCTTGGCGTGCCGGGGCCTGGAGCTGCCCCTGTCTGTGGGGACAATTTTTTCTGGCAGGGAGGTCTCAGTGGGAACATGCCTCTCTGGCCAGCCCTGCATTTGCTGAAAAAGTCAGCACACAGCACTTTGCTGCAGGCCCAGAGGCCTTTCTTCCTCCAGACTGTGAAGCCAGTGGATAGGTGAGGCAGTAGCACCTTCAGTCCCAGGCAGTAAAGGGCCCTTCCTGGGAAAGGCCATGTCCTGAAAAGGAAAAACTAAAGTCAAGGAGAGTCCTTCTAAAACTCTTTGGGTATGTCACCGGGGGAAAGTGTTTCTTTGCCTCACCAGGGACTTGAACCCTGGCTCTTCAAATTAGAAGGCTGATGCTCTGCCAACTGAGCTAGCTAGACTCACATTCTACAAAAAGCAAATTTTGTACAGAAGAGAAACTAGTCAAGAAAAATGAGGGCAGGAAACTATACAGAAAACCTGCTACTCTCGCTCTCTTAGCAGTCCTAGCCCCACCTGCTCCTCCATCTGGTGCCCTGAGGCCGTATTCTTTTTTTTGTTAAATATCAAATCCAGGAGAAAACACAGTTATACAAAGCAAAATGAAATCACAAACAGAAATGTCATTGGAAATACAGAAATAAAAGGGGAAAATGCAATTCCCATCACTTTATCATATCTGGGCCATTCCTGTATCGAGAGCACCCGCGAAGGTCCCTGTGTGCTTACGAGAAACGTGAAGGAACTCATACCACAGCCTGAACATGAAACTCAACTGCTCCCAGGTGCCGCAGTAAAACCCTTTCCCTGCTGTGACGTTGCACTCCATAGGATTTTATGAAAATATGCTAATGAGTGTGAATATAAAGTGACTGGACTATGCTTCATGCAAAAGGTCTCTTGTAAGGTATCATTACAAAGCTTATAATCTACGGTGTGTGTTCATCCTATTGTATGAACCGATCATTCTTGGATCTGAAATTAGAAATATGAACTATAACTCTGAGGTCCTGTTGTAATGATGCAAAGTGTGGGCCATTAATAGTGGTTTGGACTCTTGATGGCCCATTAACCAGGACAATTTACTGGAGATGGCTCTGTCCTGCACCATCCCTGAGTCAGGCCAGGAAGAATGAAGGCTTGGGGGGGGGGGGGTGTGTCTCACGGGACATGTGACCATGTCACCTGGTACAGGAATCCATCTTAATCCTGGGGCTTTTCCCCAGGAGAGAGACAAAAGATTCCTGCCTTGTACCAAAGCTCTATAAGAGGGTGGAACTGAACAAACATGCTGCAGTCATGAGACATCCCCTAGCTACCACCTGAGCTGGAACAAGGGCTATAGCAGGTGAAAAGATTGGGCCCAGACAAGAAATAAGTCTAGTCTTTCCCTCTCAGTCTGTGTAGATGGGACCTTTCCCTCCAGTGCTGGAGGATTCTCCCTTCTCATCTACCCTTGTCCCAAGCAGCACAGCAGGTGGGAATCTTAAATGTGCAGAGGAGACTTAGGAGCAGAAACCCCCCCAGACCTTCCATGCAATTGGCACTAGCCCCTCACTGAGCAGGATTGAAACTCCTGCAGGGCATGAGCAAAGCAGCAGGGTGAAAAGAACCTGGAGATGCTAGGATTGAACCCAGGACCTCATACATGCAAAGCATGTGCTCTACAACTAAGCTACATCCCCAGATGGGCCATTTGTGCTATAAGTTACACTTAGAGCCCTCCTGTTTCCAGAGCACCTAGTGGCCTAAAAGCAGCATGAGGGACACATTCCCTGCTCTGAGGCCAAATCTGCTGTCCTGGAAGTTGCTGGTTCTTAGGGGTCACTCTGCTGCAGGGCCAGATTCGATGTCTGGGGCAGAGAGAGTGGGTGCCCTGGGCTCAGGGTGCAGAGATACACTCAGCCCTCTCCCCTGCATTGGGTGGGGGGTGCTGCCACCCCCTCCTGGAATGTAATGGGAGGGGAGCGGCGCTGTGAGTCGCTCAACAGCTGACCCCGGTGGCAGAAGTGCTGTGGGGAGCTCCAGGTGTTTCTAGGGTCTGCTCTTTCCACCTGCCTGTAAAGTCCAGCTTTCCCCAGCACATTCACTGCGGTGCAATTGGGTCACTGTTTCCATGGCTGAACAGCAAAGAATCACTCCCAGTTTCCCTTCTATCTGCGGCAGGATTAGCCTTGTCAGTGATTAATGAGGTGGATCTTGTTGTAGATTGTTATTCATTCCGACCTTGACAATTCACACCGTCCCTTTCCCATGCAGATTCCCAGCACCTCGGTGATCCTGGTAGCAGGGGTTGGGTACTGAGATTTTCAGGGTCCTTTTTCCCCTCCACCTGGAGTGAACTCAGCTTTTCCCCCATCCCAGACAATCCATGAAATAACAACAGGGGCATAAAGAAAAGGGGAGGGAACATCTCACGGCCAGGGCTGGATGTGCCCAGGGCCCCCTGCTTGTCCATTGTTTCCCTGGAATTTGGCCTCCTGCTTTGCACAAGGGACAGCTCAGCTCAGCATCAATTAGGTGACTCTGGGAAGTTCAGGGTCCCTGGCTCCCAAAGGAGGGGGACGCTAGTCACCCCTGGAGCAGGTTAAAGCTGCAGAATGACAGTGGGGTTGCTGCCCCTGTGAACAGCTGCTGTAGCACCGCCTGGGCAGGACAGAGAGAGCCAGTTATAACCCCACCCCCCACCAGCCTGTATCGGGGGATGGGAGCACTCACACCTTGGGGACCCACCCACCAGAGATCTACTGGGAGGGAGAGTGGCACCCACACACCCAGGATCTTGTAGGGGGGGACAAGGGCATCCACACTCCGGGATCCTCTGCAGAGGGATGGACACCCACACACCCAGGATTCTGTATGGGGGGCAGAGGTACCCGGACACCTGGGCGGGGGAAGGGGGCACCGAAACATCCGGGATCTTACCTGGGAGGACAGCGGTGCCTGCAGCTCGACATGAGAGGGGGGCGGGGGAAGCAGGAGCATTTCCCAGTTCCAGGCTGTCCCCGTCTGGCCAAGGCACAGAGCTCACAAGCAGAGTTTAAAGCTCCAGCTGCCAGGCTATAACACAAGCCAGGCCCTGTGGCTGGTGCCTGTGATCCCAGCTCCTGGGGAGCCTGAGGCCAGCGGATCGCTTGAGCTCAGGAGTTCTGAGCTGCAGCGGGCTGTGCCGATCGGTTGTCCGCACTAAGTTCAGCATCACTATGGTGATCCTGGGGGAGTTTGGGGTCCCCAGGTTGCCTAAGGAGGGGTGAACAGGCCCAGGTCGGAAATGGAGCAGGTCAAAACTCCCGTGCCGATCGGTAGTGGGATTGTCCCTGTGAGTAACCCCTGCAGCGTAGCCTTGGTGAGACATGGTCTCCTTTTAGACACCCCCCCCTGCAGAGCCTGGATGGGGGGATGGGAGCACCCACACGCTGGGGATTCTGACTTGGGGGGAGGGACGCCCCCCTGCAACACGGATCTTGAAAAGAGGAACAGCGACACCCACACACCACAGAGCCTGGATGGGGGTAGGGGAACCACACACGGGAGCTAGTTCATGGGGTGGGGGACACACCCATATGCTCCGTTGCACCATTCTTAATGAGAAGAACGGGGGCATCCACACAACACGGATCCTTAACGGGCGGGGGGGACACCCACACACTCCACTATTAACCAGGAGGGACAGGGGAACCAGATACCCCCGGTAGTGTGGAGAACACCCACATCAAATGGATCCCTCATGGGGGGTAAGACAGAGGGGATTGTAATGGGACCCAGCGCACCCACGCACCAGGGATTGTTAAGGGTTGAAGGGACAGGGACACCCACACACACTGAGATCACGTCCTTGGAGGAACGCAAACCCTCCACAGAAGGACCTGGTCTGTTCCATGATGGCAGCCTAGCCTGGGTGAGTCAAAGTCTCCTTTTATACAGGCCCGCCCCAGAGATCCTGACTAGGGGGAGAGAGACACCCACCCACCAGAGATCCTTAATGGTCTAGGGTGCACCCACACACCAGGGATTCTTATGGGCGGGAAGAATGGAGACAGCCAGACACACTGAGATCACTTCCTCCCAGGAGCCTGGGCCAGACAGGGAGACACAGTCCCCCTTTACATATCTGCCAGACAACCTTCCTCCCACTCCCTCCACACAATGTTCTTATCTGGAGGTGAAGCCAGGGAAACCACATGGAGGATTCTTATCTGGGGAACTGGGGGGACCCACTTACCACCAGAGATTCTTAAGGGCAGGAGGAACAGGGACTCCCACATCTGCAGCATGGGGGTGGGTCGCCGGCTGGGATCATCTGGGCATATTTCACCTCGTCAGCTCCCTGCCATTGCCTTGGGGGCCCCTTGTTCGCTGCCTCTGGCACCCAGTTTAGCCTCCGTCCTGAGGGCTGAAACGCTTTGATCTGTCTAAGGTCTGTGGGATCAATACGTGTCATGGTGTAATTCTGTGTTATTCGGGGTCAGACTAGCTGAGCTAATGGCCCCTTCTGCCCTTAAACGCCATGAAAACATTTCCCTGGTTTCTCCTTGCGCCTGACAGACACCACGGTGAGGGGCCCAATAGAAGATCCTGGACACAGCGCTCTGGCTCTTACGTTACTTGGGGACGTCAGCGCTTTCCTAGCAAAGCTGCTGCTAAAGCGCTGGATTTGGGGAACGGTTCGGCTCCGATTCAGAGATCTGCCTGCAGGGTGTGAACCTGCCATGAGGAGCGGGAAACGCAACCAGTAACCAGAGGCATTGGCTGAGCTCCAGGCTGCCCCCGTGTGGCCAAAGCTTAGAACTGAGCAGCGGAGTTTAAAGCTGGCGCTGGGAGGGACCTGAACACGTGGGGCACGAAGGCTCCTGCGTGTAACGCTTGTTGGGTCGGCAGCTGAGCGTAGCTGGTTGCCGGAGTTCAGGGCTGCACCCCGGGGTGCTGAGCAGGTGTCTGTGCTCAGGTTGGCCTCGCTATGATGGTTTCTGGGAAGTTTGGGGCCACCAGTTCCCCCTAGGGAGAGAGGAGCCAGCCCAATAAAAGGAGGCTTTCAAAACTCTGTTACCAATTGGCAGTGGGACTGCCCCTGTGAAGAGCCGCTGCAGCCCTGCCAGGGAGAGACGGTCTCTCTTTATGCAGCCCCCCCCCCCCCCATTCCTCAGGATGAGGGTTGTGCTCAAAGATCTGTGCCCCGTGTTTTCACCTCCATGTGAAGCGCACAGTGCAAATAACCCTCAGTGCATCAGCTCAGTTCCAGGCTCCACTTCCACCTGCTCAGAGCACAGAGCTCCCAGGCTGAGCCTGAAATTGGAAGCGGGAGAGCCTGTGACCAGCCAGGCCCTGTGGCTGGTGCCAGTGATCCCAGCGCCTGGGGAGGCTGAGGCTGGCGGATCGCTTGAGCTCAGGAGTTCTGGGCTGCAGGGGGCTGTGCCGATCGGGTGTCCGCACTAAGTTTGCCATCAATATGGTGATCCTGGGGAAGCTTGGGGTCCCCAGGTTGCCTAAGGAGGGGTGAACCGGCCCAGGTCGGAAACAGAGCAGATCAAAACTCCTGTGCTGATCAGTAGTGGGATTGCGCCTGTGAGTAGCCCCTGCAGCGTAGCCTGGGCAAGACAGTGAGACACGGTCTCTTTTAAGACCCCCCCCCCGCAGAGCCTGGAGGGGGGATGGGAGCACCCACATGCTGGGGATTCTGACTTGGGGGGAGGGACGCCCCCCTGCACACGGATCTTGAAAAGCGGAACAGTGACACCCACAGAGCCTGGATGGGAGCAGGGGAACCACACACGGGAGCTAGTTCATGGGGTGGGGGACACACCCATATGCTCCATTGCACCATTCTTAATGAGAAGAACGGGGGCATCCGCACAACACGGATCCTTAACGGGCGGGGGGACACCCACACACTCCACTATTAACCAGGAAGGACAGGGGCACCAGACACCCCCAGTAGCGTGGAGAACACCCACATCCACCGGATCCCTCATTGGGGGTAAGACAGAGGGGATTGTAATGGGGCCCAGCGCACCCATGCACCAGGGATTGTTAAGGGTTGAATGGACAGGGACACCCACATGCACTGAGATCACATCATTGGAGGAACGCAACCCCTCCACAGAAGGACCTGGTCTGTTCCATGATGGCAGCCCAGCCTGGGTGAGTCAAAGTCTCTTTTTATACAGGCACGCCCCAGAGATCCTGACTAGGGGGAGAGAGACACCCACCCACCAGAGATCCTTAATGGTCTAGGGTGCACCCACACACCAGGGATTCTTATGGGTGGGAGGAATGGAGACAGCCAGACACACTGAGATCACTTCCTCCCAGGAGCCTGGGCCAGACAGGGAGACACAGTCCCCCTTTACAGATCTGCCAGACAACCTGCCTCCCACCCCCTCCACACAATGTTCTTATCTGGAGGTGAAGCCAGGGAAATCACATGGAGGATTCTTACCTGGGGAACTGGGGGGACCCACTTACCACCAGAGATTCTTAAGGGCAGGAGGAACAGAGACTCCCAGCTCTGCAGCATGGGGGGTGGGTCGCTTGCTGGGATCATCTGGGCATATTTCACCTCGTCAGCTCCCTGCCATTGCCTTGGGGGCCCCTTGTTCGCTGCCTCTGGTACCCAGTTTAGCCTCCTTCCTGAGGGCTGAAACGCTTTGATCTGTCTAAGGTCTGTGGGATCAATACGTGTCATGGTGTAATTCTGTGTTATTCGGGGTCAGACTAGCTGAGCTAATGGCCCCTTCTGCCCTTAAACGCCATGAAAACATTTCCCTGGTTTCTCCTTGCGCCTGACAGACACCACGGTGAGGGGCCCAATAGAAGATCCTGGACACAGCGCTCTGGCTCTTACGTTACTTGGGGACGTCAGCGCTTTCCTAGCAAAGCTGCTGCTAAAGTGCTGGATTTGGGGAACGGTTCGGCTCCGATTCAGAGATCTGCCTGCAGGGTGTGAACCTGCCATGAGGAGCGGGAAACGCAACCAGTAACCAGAGGCGTTGGCTGAGCTCCAGGCTGCCCCCGTGTGGCCAAAGCTTAGAACTGAGCAGCGGAGTTTAAAGCTGGCGCTGGGAGGGACCTGAACACGTGGGGCATGAAGGCTCCTGCGTGTAACGCTTGTTGGGTCGGCAGCTGAGCGTAGCTGGTTGCCGGAGTTCAGGGCTGCACCCCGGGGTGCTGAGCAGGTGTCTGTGCTCAGGTTGGCCTCGCTATGCTGGTTTCTGGGAAGTTTGGGGCCACCAGTTCCCCCTAGGGAGAGAGGAGCCAGCCCAATAAAAGGAGGCTTTCAAAACTCTGTTACCAATTGGCAGTGGGACTGCCCCTGTGAAGAGCCACTGCAGCCCTGCCAGGGAGAGACGGTCTCTCTTTATGCAGCCCCCCCCCCATTCCTCAGGATGAGGGTTGTGCTCAAAGATCTGTGCCCCGTGTTTTCACCTCCATGTGAAGCGCACAGTGCAAATAACCCTCAGTGCATCAGCTCAGTTCCAGGCTCCACTTCCACCTGCTCAGAGCACAGAGCTCCCAGGCTGAGCCTGAAATTGGAAGCGGGAGAGCCTGTGACCAGCCAGGCCCTGTGGCTGGTGCCAGTGATCCCAGCGCCTGGGGAGGCTGAGGCTGGCGGATCGCTTGAGCTCAGGAGTTCTGGGCTGCAGGGGGCTGTGCCGATCGGGTGTCCGCACTAAGTTTGCCATCAATATGGTGATCCTGGGGAAGCTTGGGGTCCCCAGGTTGCCTAAGGAGGGGTGAACCGGCCCAGGTCGGAAACAGAGCAGATCAAAACTCCTGTGCTGATCAGTAGTGGGATTGCGCCTGTGAGTAGCCCCTGCAGCGTAGCCTGGGCAAGACAGTGAGACACGGTCTCTTTAAGACCCCCGCAGAGCCAGGGGGGGGGATGGGAGCACCCACATGCTGGGGATTCTGACTTGGGGGGAGGGACGCCCCCCTGCACACGGATCTTGAAAAGCGGAACAGTGACACCCACAGAGCCTGGATGGGAGCAGGGGAACCACACACGGGAGCTAGTTCATGGGGTGGGGGACACACCCATATGCTCCATTGCACCATTCTTAATGAGAAGAACGGGGGCATCCGCACAACACGGATCCTTAACGGGCGGGGGGACACCCACACACTCCACTATTAACCAGGAAGGACAGGGGCACCAGACACCCCCAGTAGCGTGGAGAACACCCACATCCACCGGATCCCTCATTGGGGGTAAGACAGAGGGGATTGTAATGGGGCCCAGCGCACCCATGCACCAGGGGGCTGTGCCGATCGGGTGTCCGCACTAAGTTTGCCATCAATATGGTGATCCTGGGGAAGCTTGGGGTCCCCAGGTTGCCTAAGGAGGGATGAATTGGCCCAGGTCGGAAACGGATCAGGTCAAAACTCCCCTGCTGATCAGTAGTGGGATCGCACCTGTGAATAGCCCCTGCAGTGTAGCCTGGGCAAGACAGTGAGACACGGTCTCTTTATATACAGACACCCCCCGCAGAGCCTGGAGTGGGGGATGGGAGCACCCACACGCTGGGGATTCTGACTTGGGGGGAGGGATGCACCCAAGCAACACGGATCTTGAAAAGGGGAACAGAGACACCCACAGATCCCGGATTGAGGCAGGCAGGGGAAACCACACACTGGAGCTAGTTCATGGGGTGGGGGACAGAGACACCCACCAGAGATCCTGGATGGGAGCACCCACATGATGGGGATCTTGAACTGGGAGCAGGGAAGCACCATGTACCAGAGGTTCTGAAGGGGGAACAGGGACACCCACACACCAGGTGTCTTGCAGCAAGAGCTGCGGTCTTCATTTACACCCGGCAGTGATGGGGAATTAACCACGTCCCTTGCAGAGCTTGTTCCACTAGATGATTAGCCTCATTGTCAGGGCCGGCTTCAGGAAGTGCGGGGCCCAATTCGAACAGTTTCGATGGGGCCATGGCAGGGACGACTGAAACAAAAAAAACTTTAAAAAACCCCTTTCATTTCGTCCATGTATTATTTACTTTCCATGACTATATAAATAATAACACAATTATCTATTACATACATTGCATCATATATTAATTAGCTGATTTGCACTTTCATATTAGGAAAATAATTTGTTTTGATAGTTCTCCAACTGATTTTCTTCACTATTTTATTAAAATTTATAAAATATTTCCTTATTAATATAAAATTGCCCCCATCCTTCCCCCCCCAGCGCCGCCTGGCCCCGTGGAAACAAACCCTCCTTCCCCAGCTCCGCCCCATCGAAACAAGGTTCAGGGGCGGGGGCAGGAAGACATGGCACACATGGGGTGACCAGATCACAGCAGTAAAATAGGACCTGTCCGCTCCCTGCTCAGCCCCACCATCACACCCCTCTTCACCCCCTAGCCCCCCGCTGGCTTGCTGCATCCCTCCTAGTCAGTCCCCACCACCACTTGCCTCCTTTCACCTTCTCCCTCCCCTGTCAGAAACCTCCATGCCCACCCCTAGAGCCCCTGCTGGCTCACTGCTCGCCTCTTTGTCCACCCGCCACTTACCCCCTCACCCTTCCCCCCAAGTATAAAGCCTCATTCAAAGACCCAGGGTCTCTATATTACTGCACATAGCAGTCAGTCAATGCAGTTGTAGATAAATTTCTGCATTATGCATTTTTGTATAACTTTTATATGACTTTGTATTGAACCTTGGTAATATGTTATAGCAGGCCCCTAAGGTAGTGTAATTAAGGTAAAAGAAAAATGTCTTTTTGTTTGGAGTAGAATAAGATCTTCCCCCCACTTTGTAATCAGTTGCCCTGTTGAATGGATGAGGTGTGAATTAGGAAGGTGTGGAAGGCAGCACTTCCAGACAGCTGCAACCCTTGGAGAGGGGCTGGGAGCCAGATGGAGGAGAGTTTTGCCCAGGCTGAGTGGGACAGAGTTTGGGTGCTGGGTGCAGGCTCTGGGCTGGGGCACGGGGTGGGGTGCAGGAAGGGTGGAGGGGTGTAGGCTCTGGGAGGGAATGCAGAGGGCTGGGTGCAGGCTCTGGGACAGAGTTTGGGGGCCGGAGATGGGGTGCTGGGTGCTTGGGGGGAGGGGAGGGGACTGCCATCACATGTGGCTTCCTTCCTCCTCTGCTGCCCCTCACCATAGCCTCGGTGGGGAATGGGGCTGCCCCTTGCCCAGTGTTTGCAGGAGTGGTGGCTGGGGGGAAACCCAGTCAAACTCTGGTTTTACTCTTTCGTTGATGGGTCACTTTAACCCATTACACACCCTTTCCCGCCTCTCTCACCCCGCTTTTCTACTGGGCTTGTTTGCTCTTTTCGGTGGAGCCAGATGAAAACCACAAACCTCAGAGAGAGCAACAGGCTGGAAGACTAGACTGAACCCACCACCCAGCCTAGTCCATCCCAGAGCCCAGAACTGAGGACAAATGACCCCCCACCCCCAGGCCACCTGTTTCCACTCCTGGCCTCTCCCAGCACTTCCAGCTATTCTGTATGGCTGCATGAGGCGGGATTTCAACCGGACTCCCCCCGCTAAATTCACCCCTGTTTTGCAACCACTCTGCACCAAGAGCACCTTCCTTCCCTGCCCTAGAGCTGCTGGATGGCTAGAAAGCTGAGCTGGGCATTTGATTGATCTGGAATATTATCATGCCCCCCCTCAAAAAAACCTTAATATCCCCACAGCTTTGGGGAGGAATAGCCCCCAGAAAGCTGGTCTAATTTATTGTTGTAGGGCAAACGAAGGAGCCATAGTTTAATGGAAATATTCAGCCCCTACAGAGATCTTGCTGCAGGGAAAGCAGAGTTGATGGGAAGGGAACTGGTCTGGATAGGAGCCCCCCGTCCTCTTTCTTTGCAAAATAATTTGGAGAGGGGACTCAGATCATGCCGTGCCTCAGTTTCCCCTCTTCCCGGGAAGGGGGGGGAGAGATAAGTCTCAGCCTGCCATGTTGCAGACCGTTCGCATTCTCCCCTCTTGATGTATTTGGTTTCCTCCTCCAAACCTCCCTCTCTCTCTCACCTGGAGTTCACAGCACTAAGTACCGGCTCGGGGCTTTTTTCCTGGGTTACATGATCCCGACTTTAGTTTTGAACCAGACACAGGCAGGCACCAACTCACCCTCAAACAGCAACACCACGAAAACCACAACACCAGCCCAATATTACAACCCTGCGGGGAATCACAGGGTCAGACACTCACGGCTGGAAGCCCCAGCAGCTGCTCAGGTGAGTGAGGTGCACGGCAGAGATTCCTGTCTCCCACCGGACTGAAAGCTCCCTCGGCGTCTCCTCCAGGTGAGTGCTGGGGGTGGGGCTGCACATGTGCCTTCCCCCTCTCCCCCCTCCTGACCTGCAACACCCACCCGCGGCTGCCTCTGCCTCAGCCCTCTGCCCGCCAGCGTCTCTCGTTGCATAGCAACAACAGCTGCTGCTTCCGGGAGACGCTGCCGGCGCGGGCCCTCAGGCGCGGGGCCCAATTCGGGGGAATCGGGCAAATCGGCCTAAAGCCGGCCCTGTGCTCAACATTATGAGTTTATATCAAATTGAGCAGCATTAAATCGCATTAACCCTGCACCGTCCACACAACGAAGCCCTTTATATCGATATAAAGGGCTCTTAATACCGGTATCTGTACTCCTCCCCAACGAGGGGAGTAGCGCTGAAATCGGTATTGCCATGTCGGATTAGGGTTAGTGTGGCCGCAATTCAATGGTATTGGCCTCCGGGCGCTATCCCACAGTGCACCATTGTGACCACTCTGGACAGCAATCTGAACTCGGATGCACTGGCCAGGTAGACAGGAAAAGCCCCGCGAGCTTTTGAATTTCCTGTTTGCCCAGCGTGGAGCGCCGATCAGCACAGGTGACCATGCAGTCCCAGAATCCAAAAAGAGCTCCAGCATGGACTGTAGGGGAGATACTGAAGCTGATCTCTGTATGGGGAGATGAATCTGTTCTATCAGAACTCCGTTCCAAAAGACAAAATGCCAAAACATTTGAAAAAATCTCCAAGGCCATGATAGACAGAGGCCACAACAGGGACTCAACACAGTGCTGAAACTTAAGGAGCTGAGACAAGCGTACCAGAAAGCCAAAGAATGAAATGGACGCTCACGGAGGGAGGGGCGACTGATGACTGTAGCTATCCCACAGTTCCCGCCCTCTCCGAAAACCATCTGAATTCTTGGCTGAGTTCCCAAAGCCTGAAGGGTCAAAAACATTGTTGCGGGTGGTTCAGGGTATATGTCGTTCCCCCCTCCCCCCTCCCGTGAAAGCAAAGGGAAAAAATCATTTCGCCTTTTTTTCAATGTCACCGTATGTCTACTGGATGCTGCTGTCAGACGCGGTGCTGCAGCGCTACACAGCAGCATCCCCTTCCCTTCCCTTCCCGACAGCAGACGGTACAGTAGGACTGGTATCAGTCATCGTCATCCCGTGAGTGCTCCTGGCTGGCCTCGGTGAGGTTGCCCGGGGGTGCCTGGGCAAAAATGGGAATGACTCCCAGGTCATTCTCTTCTTTAAGCTTTGTCTAATGGAGATTCAGTCCTGCCTGGAATATCATAGCAGCTGGAGGCTGCCCTCCCCTCCCCCCTTTGAACTCTACTTGCAGAGGCAATAAAGTCAGTGTTGTTTCAAATTCTTGCATTCTTTATTACTTCGTCACACAAATGGGGGATAACTGCCATGATAGCCCAGGAGGAGTGGGGGAGGAAGGAAGCAATGGGTGTGGTTGTTGCAGGGGCACCCCCTAGAATGGTATGCAGCTCATCATTTCTGACCTGGAGCGGCTGTTTGCCTCTCTGGTTCTTTAGTAGGCTTGCCTGATAGTCCAGACAGGACTGACTCTCCCTTTAGACAAAACTTAAAGAAAGGAATGACCTGGGGAGTCATTCCCATTTTTGTCCATACGCCCCCAGCCAACCTCACCCCTCCTCCTGTTCCCGCTACCCCCTGCCCCAGCCCAGAGCCTGCACACTGCATCCAAACTCCATCACAGAGCCTGCACCTCAGAACCCCTCACCCACCCAAACTCCCTCCCAGAGACCAGCCTCTCACCCCTTCTGCACCCAAACTCCCCCCAGAGCCTGCACCCCCCCTTCCCACACACCCCCTAACACCTGCCCCCAAACTCCCTCCCAGAGCCTGCACCCCCTCCCTCTTCCCACACACCCCCTCCCACCTGCCCCCAAGCTCCCGCCCAGAGCCTGCAATCCCACCCCTCTTTCTGTTCCCGCTACCCCCTGCCCGAGCCCAGAGCCTGCACCAGCATCCAAACTCCATCCCAGAGCCTGCACCCCAGAACCGCTCACCCACCCAAACTCCCTCCCAGAGACCAGCCTCTCACCCCTTCTGTACCCAAACTCCCCCCAGAGCCTGCACCCCTCCTGCATCCCAATCCCCAGCCCAGGGCCTGCACCCTAGACCTCCTCCCCCCACCCAAACTCCCTCCCAGAGCCTTAGGCAGGTGAGGGGCAGAGTTTTGGGGGATGGGTTCTGGGCGGTATGAGTGACATTATTGGCCCACTGGGAGGACTGGAGGACTGGCCCTGGCCCTAAGGTAAATTGTGGTTGAGACCCTGCTTTAAGGGATTGGAGCAATGCTGGAGAGACTGACGGGCAGGGAGCTGGGGAGCTGTGTGTGCCCCAAGGAGAGTTGTTGTTGTGCTCTGGTGACACAGAGCGGGGGTGGGGAGTTTGTAAGCTGTGGTGTTTGTATAGAGAGAAAGTTTACTAACCCCCAGGTTAAAAACTGTTCCTGCTGTGGGCTATACATGACACTCTCTGTTGTGAGGGTAGGTCAGTGGGTGAATGTTTCCCTGCAGGGTAATGGGTTCTTAGTTCCAATCCAAGTGATTCCCTTTAAAAACTTTTTTGAATGAAAATCAATTTCCAGACCCATCTCCAGTATGTTCAGGAGTTCGCTGAATGGGGGCAGGGGGCTTGAAATGAATTTAAACACTCAGCATTTTCGTGTGCAAATGAATAAAGACCTAGCAGAGCTGTCCAGCAGCTGAAATCAGTTCCAGTCCTCGGCGTCTCTGGGACACTCGGTAGCTGAGGCATGTGGGACACCTCTGTGGTGATGACAGGTGAAAAAATGCTGGATTCAATGAAAGCTGAGCCCATAGGAGGGGAAGGTGAACGGCAGCACCACACAGGGTCATAACACTCAGACACGGGGCTCCGCTGTCACTGCCCCTGTGTTTTCCATCATTTCTATCCTAAGGAACACACCCTCCCCCTCCCCCACACACTGTCACACACAACCTTCTCCCCTTGAGCCCCATCCCACCCCTACCCCTCTCCCCCACACGCCATGGGACACAGCCTCTCGGTGACTCACCCAGATGGGAGCTTGTCTCTGCATCTGCCCAGCAGGGGAGCAGAGAGCCGAAAGGGCCACAGGAGACCAATGGAGCTAGGCAGGGATAGAAAAGACTTCCCCTCCCTTCCCTTCGCAAGAGTCCCATTAATCTCACCCATGAGACATTCCAGCACCGGGTGGGCTCAAAGCATCAACCTTCCCCTGAGCAACGGAAGGGGGAACCAGCTCTAGCACATGGAAGGAGGCTCCCCAGCTCTGCTGCTGCTGCCATCCTGCAGCCTTTAATGTGGATTTGTTTTAGCTAATGCAACCCCCCCACTCCGCTAATCCATCCATGAAACATGGAGACAAGCTCCTACCAACAGGATCCAGTAGTGCAATGGGTTAGTGTCCAGTACTTACAGAGCAGTGCTGAGTGGAGTCATGCTAAGGTTGTGAGTTCAAACCTCACCTACAGCACTAGTTCCCTTTAAGCAAATGGCTTCTTCCAATCATTTTGCCCTGCAGAAAATACAATTGCAGCTCAGAAGACACCGGGGTCCTCTTGCTTTACAGAGAGCAGGGCAGATTCCACAGATCTACCAGGCTCTGCTCTCCATCAGCCGCCTGTGTCAGGAGGGTCGAGCAGAGCCCAGAGCACTGCCCCCGACTCCCCCTCAGTCTTTGCTCCCCAAACCACCTGTGTGCTCACCCTCTTCGCTGAGAGACTCAAACCCTGCCTGGCTTTCTGTATGTCGGGGTTTTTTGTTGTCTGTCGTGTTGCTGTGCATGTGGGTCCTGTGTGATTTTTGTGGATGCCTTGCATAGTTTTGTGTGTGTGTGTGTGACTTTTGCATGCAGATTGTTTTTTGCTAAGTATTCTTTAGGTATGTGGTTTTTGTGCTTTCCTGTTGTGGGCTTTTGCTGTATTTTTTGGTGTGGATTTCTTCTATGTTTTGTGTGGCTTTCCCTTATGGCTCTGTGTGCTGTGTGGGTTTGGTTTTTGTTTATGTCTGTGTGGGCCTGTGCAGTCTGTGATGTTCTCTTTCTCTCTATTTGTCTCTCTGTTTGTATCTTCATGTGTAAATTCACTGGAACTTTTCAAACTCTCCACAGCTTTGCCAATTTTCACCAGGAATTTTACTCATTAACAAATTCTCACTTGTTCCCTACCAGTTGGTGACCATTGCCCCAGGGGCCTGTCAGTCTCAGGGGCCTGATTTCCCATTGACCCTTCCCCCTTCTATTGGAACTGGGAACTAGCCAACCTAAAAACCCCCACTCAGTTTTAGTAAAGGGCCAACGGTCCCTTACATAAGCTGGCCCTGTGAGTGAGTGAGTGAGGGAGGGAGAGCTCAGTGGTTTGAGTATTGGCCTGCTAAACCCAGGTTTGTGAGCTCAGTCCTTGAGATGGGCCATTTAGGGATCTAGGATAAAAATCTGTCTGTGGATTGGCCCTACTTTGAGCAGGGGGTTGGACTAGATGACCTCTTGAGGTCCCTTCTAACCCTGGTATCCTATGATAGGATCACCAATGTTCAGAGAAACTAGCACAAGCTGGTCCCATGGTGTAAGGGTTGGTATGCTGAAATCTGAGTTCAAATCTCAGTGGAACCTTGTGGTAAATCCCTGGAGATCCAGGTGCTTTCCTGTCTCCAGCTGTCTAAGAATGAGTTGTTTACCTTGTGCTGAGTGACTCATCCCCACTGGAGCCAGGTCTTTGGTTGGAATGGGGTCTAGAAGTGGCTATGGTTTGACTGGGTGTTTGGGATTTCTGATGCCCACAAGTTTGGCCCTTGTGCTTTCTACCACACTTTTCCTCTTGCCCACATGGCGCTTGAAGAAAGGAGTGTCAAGGCCAGGTTTCATAGTCAGGGAAAGGCACGAGGGAGGAAGAGTCCCAGGATGGAGCCCAGCACCTCTCCTCCTCTGGGCACCTAGGACAGAGGTGGCTGGTGCTGACAGCTCCAAGGGAAGGCTTAAAAGCTAAGGGTAGGGTAAGAGGAGGGAGAACCATGCCTATGCGTGGCCAGCAGACAGCCACAGAGACGCCCAGCCAGGCTGCTCCCTGCTCCCTGGCATGCCGAACACCCACTGAAAACCACCCACAGACCAGCATGTGGGGCGGCTGCTAATGCTTTTTGGCCAACATCAGAAGACGGTAGGAAAGCAGGGCCAGCCCCCCTGGTGGGGCCTCTTACCATTCCCACTCCAGGTGCTCACTTTGGGAGTGGGGCAGGAGATTTTTCCCCAAGAGGCTTTTCCCCAGCTGGCAAGAAGCAGAGAAACACCCAGGCTCCCAAGGTGCTATGTAGCAACCCCCTCAAGCACAGGGACAGGCGCACACTTGGAAGAGGGAAACTGCTCCACACACTAGCCCGGGCAGCCGCCCATTTTCTTTGGCAAGTCAGGAAGGGCAAAGGCGAGACTGGAAGCACCTGGGGCTCATGCCCCAGCCTTTGTGACCCCCAACCCCCAACTCCTTCCTGGGGCTCTAGCTGCAGCCAGAGCATTGGCCTGAGCGGCCAAAAAGAGGTTCCAGCCCTGAAGGGAGCAGGACTTTCAGCACAAAGGTAAAACTGCACAAGCACAACCACGAAGGGACTCGAACCCTCAATCGCCTGAGCCGAAGTCAGACGCCTTATCCATTAGGCCACGTGGTCACACAGGAAAAGGCCCTCCAGGCACTTCTTTGGAAAAGGCAGACACTGATGCATCCGACGAAGTGGGGATTCACCCATGAAAGCTCATGCTCCAATACATCTGTTAGTCTATAAGGTGCCACACGACTCTTTGCTGCTTTTGCAGACACTGTGTTTCTTGGGTCAGCTACTGAGGGGGGGCCGAGACTCTCTGGGCACAAGAAGTCGAGTTCCCAGTGAGATGTGAGACTTAATTCTCTGGAGCCAGGTGCAGGGCTTTGGCAGGGAGGCTCAGGCATGGGGGATTGGGGTGCAGCGGACGGACCGGCTGTCTAGGTGCGGAGATTTAGTCTCACTGAGGAGGAGGAGGGGGAATCCTGCTGACAGGCAGTGGCCAGGGCCGGTGCAACCACTAGGCGAACTAGTCGGCCGCCTAGGGTGCCAAGTGGTTGGGGGCACTAAAAATCGCACTCAGGGGAGGCGGGGGAGTGGAGGTGAGCTGGGGCATGATGGGGCTGGGGGGGGGGCTGCCTGCAGCAAGTAATGGGAGGGGCAGGCAGGGGAACCCCTCCGTGTCCCAACTCACCTCTGCTCCGTCTTCTCCCTGAGCACGCCGCCCCGCTCTGATTCTCCTCCCCTCCCAGGCTTGCAGCACTAAACAGCTGATTGGCACCACAAGCCTGGGAGGTGGGAGAAGTGGAGCGGCGCCGGCGAGCTCAGGGGAGAAGGAGGAGCGGAGGTGAGCTGGGGTGGGGAGCTGCTGCGGGGGGGCTGCCCGGCTCTTCCCCATGGCCCCCGCCCCTGCACTCACTGCATGGTAAGTGGAGTGACCCAGCCCCAGCCTGGTCCACTCCCCTGGCTCCCAGCCACGCCGCCGGCGAGTGCTGTGGGGCGGTTCCCCCCCGCAAGTTTGGGAGCCAGGGGAGCAGAGCAGGCTGGGGCCCCAGGCCTCCATGGGGAGAAGCAGAGGGGGGCTGGTCCCAGGCCACCGTGGGACATGGGGGGCTGGCTACTTCCTGCGGGAAGTGGAGTTACCTGGCCCCAGCCTGCTCTGCTCCCCTGGCTCCCAGGCTTGTGTTGGTGTTGGCTGGATTTGTGCAGGTGTTTGTGTATATTAGCAATTGTGTGTATGTGGCTGGATTCATGCATGTGTTCATGTATGTTTGCAATTGTGTGTGTGTGTGCATGCTCTGCTGCCCTCTGCCGGCGCGACAACCGTTTCTCTGTATGTCACAGCCCCCATACCGTCGACCCAGTGGTGATTTCCCCATCTTACAAGGGCTGGCTGGCCTGACCCTTCTCCCCTCTGCGGAGTGTGGTGGGGCTGCAGCTCACCCCCTGTGGGGCAGGAGTGCCAAGGTGCAGGGCACTGGGCTCCGATGCACCTGGAGAGCAGCTCAGGTGAGGCAGGGCAGGGTGTGTGGTGTCCGTTCTGCGTTGCCTGGTGCTGGGCCATTGCACAACCCCCAGCCACGCCACACAGCGCACCCTGAGAGGGGGCAGGGGGCCAAGCAGATGATCCAGCATGAGGGGATCATTCTCATTGGTAGCTGTGCAGTGGCAGTGAGTTCCACAGGCCTTGGCACATGCTATGTGGGGCAGGAGGTCCTTGTATTTGGAGCAGTGGGAGTGAACTGCATGCAGTTGTGTCTCTGAGCACAATTGTGAATATTATGGTGTGTGTGTGGGGGGGCGGTGATTGTTTCTCTCTTTGGGGGTTGGGCTAGCATGTCCCTCTGAGTGTGTTGTGTGTGAGTGTTCTTGGGATTGTGTGAGTCCCTTTGTGTGTGTGTCACTGGCTGCAGAATACAAAATCCTGCAAAGCCATTTCCTACTGGTTAGCCCAGCAACACATTGCTACAAACAGTGTCACACACACACACACACACACTCACAAACACACACAGAGCCGGGCTCAGCCCCACCAGCAGGTGGCAGCAGGACACACGTGTCTCTCCTGGGCCAGCTTGGACAATTTCCCATCACGACCCGGCACAGTGCTGGTGCCCCCACACGGGGGTGGGCAGTGACCGGGCAGGGGGGGCAGATGTGCTGGATTCAGAAGGAAGCACTTTGGGGAAATCAGTCACGGCCCTTAGCAGAGCTGGGACACAGACCCAGTGACCCCTGCACCACCCTGGGAGGGGAGTGGGGTCTAGTGGTCAGAGCAGGGAGGGGGCTGGGCACCAGGACCCCTGGGTTCTATCCCTGGCTCTGGGAGTGGAGGGGGTCTAGAGCAGGGAGACTGGGGGCCAGGACTCCTGGGTTCCATAGGGGAGACTGTTTTTTGCCAGTGCTTCCCTCCCTAGTGATCCCAGCCCAGCCCCCTAGTGGAGACTGAGCAGAAGTGGGGGGAGTTGTTCTCCGACTTTGGAGTTATGATTCAAACCCCTCCCCCAAGGACTGTGACATCATGAAATCTGCCCCCCCCCAACACAGAGAAAACTGGTGGGATTCTGTCCACACGCAGAGAATTCTCTCCGCCGGGCTCCTTCGGTTCCTCTCGCTGCTCTCCGTCCTGCCGCCAGACACTGCTCATCTGCATAGCCCTGCCCATGGACACGCGACACCTTCTGTCCTGCTGGTTTCAAGTGAGTGAGCAGGTCACAGCACGTCACAGCCCCAGCCAGGGCCGGCTCCAGGCACCAGCTCAGCAAGCAGGTGCTTGGGGCGGCCAAGGGGAAGGGGCGGCACATCGGGCTCTTTGGCAGCAATTCAGCAGTGGGTCCCTCGGTCCCTCTTGGAGGAAAGGACCTGTCACCGAATTGCTGCCGAAGAAGAAAGTGGCGCAGATTTTTTTTTCCTGCTGCTTGGGGCAGCAAAAACCCTGGAGCCGGCCCTGGCCCCAGCACACATCACAGCCCCAGCACACGTCATAGCACGTCACAGCCTGGGGCAGGGAGATATTGGGGAAGGGGATGAGGGGAGATGGGGGGAAAGACCCAGCTCCATAGAGCCCTAGAGGCAGCTGGATATGGGGGGGCAGGAGAGGGGATGGAGGGAGGAGAGACCCATCTCCTTGGACCCCCAGAGGTGGGAACTGAGGGGAGAAGGGGGGAGGGAGGGATCCAGCCCTATAGACCTGTAGGGGCAGGGAGATATTGGGGGCAGGAGGGGAGAAGGGGGTTGGCAGAGACCCAGCCTGGGGTGCAGGGGAAATGGGCTGGTTTAGAGGGAACTGGGGAGGAGAAGAGACACATGGGGGGATACATGTTGGGACAGGGAAACTGACTCACTCCGAATACATGCAGAGCAGAGCAGGGCGGAGGCAGATCATGCTGGTCCCAGGGTAATTTCGGGGGTTCTGATTCCCCACTCAGCCGGGGGGCTCCCCTCTGGGCTGAGGAGCCCTGGGGTTGGCGGGTGCAGGGGCTGGGTGTGTGTGTCAGGCTGGGGGAGCTGCCTGGGCAGAGGGGCTGGAACTGGCGGGGCTGACCACGTAAATTATCCTGATCTAAGCGCCATTGTAGAGAACACAATGTTGGCACAGCACTTCCTGGCAGCCAGAGACTGCGCTTTCTACACCTGCTCCTGTGGATGTGGCCTCTCTCCTGATTCCTGAGGAAAGGAACCTTTCCAGGAAATGGCCAAGGCTTCTGGGAATCCGCATGTGGCTGGTGGACAGAATGAGGAATCATTTGGCTCCTGGCAACTTAAAAGCTGAGCGCCCAAACAAGGGCTTGAACTCAGGCCCTCAGATTAAGAACCTGATGCGCTACCAACTGAGCTACCTGGGCTTGGTAAGAAACAGCTTCACCGTTCACCACAAGAGTGAGCAGGCAGGCAAAAGAGACGCCAAAAAAGTCTCAGGAACCCCTCCCCTTTTTCTGCACAGCCACTGCCTGTCAGCAGGATTCCTCCTCCTCCTCCCTCCTGTGCCTCAGTGCGACTAAATCTCCACACCTAGACAGCCGGTCCGTCCGCTGCACCCCAATCCCCCATGCCTGAGCCTCCCTGCCAAAACCCTGCACCTGGCTCCAGAGAATTAAGTCTCACGTGTCACTGGGAACTCGACTTCTTCTGCCCAAAGAGTCTCGGCCCCCCTCAGCAGATGACCTGAGAAGAACAATATCCGCCTTTTCCAAAGAAGTGCTTGGAGTAGCCTTTTCCCATGTGACCTAATGAATAAGGCGTCTGTGTGTGGATCAGAAGATTGAGGGGTCGAGTCCTTTGGTGGTTGTGTTGCTGCAGTTTTACCGTTGTGCTGAACGTCCTGCTCCCTTCAGGGCTGGAACCTCTTCTTAGCCGCTCAGGCCAATGTCTGGCTTCAGCTAGAGCCCAGGAAGGAGTTGGGGGTTGGGCGTCACAAAGGCTGGGGCATGAGCCCCAGGTGCTTCCAGTCTCGCCTTTGCCATTCCTGACTTGCCAAAGAAAGTGGGCGGCTGCCGGGCTAGCGTGTGCTCCTGTCCCTGTGCTGGATGGGGTTGCTACATAGCGTCTTCGAAGCCTGGGTGTTTCTCTGCTTCTCGCCAGCTGGGGAAAAGCCTCTTGGGGTAAAATCTCCTGCCCCACTGCAAAAGTGAGCATGGAGAGTGGGAACGGTAAGAGGCCCCACCATGGGAGCTGGCCCTGCTTTCCTACCATCTTGTTACCTTGGCCACAGAGCATCAGCAGCCGCCCCGCATGCTGGTGACCTTCAGTGGGTGTTTGGCATGGGAGTTTGCCAAGAGGAGGAGAGGTTGTTGCTGGGTCACTTTTACAGATGCCCCTTCCTGGTACTGCCCTTGCTCAGCTGCACAGAGGAGCTTCCATCCCCAATCCCTGCCTGTCACTGCCCAGCAGCCCTCTGGCACCATTCCTGAGGTCACCCTGCCTCACTCTCTCCCTGCCATGTTGGGAAAGACAGCTCCCATCTCTCCTTGTTAAAGATCAGGTGGGCCAACTAGGGCAGAAGCCCATTCTGTGTTTTCCTACTGCAGAGCCCAAGCTCAGGGACTCACCTTGGGTGCAGACACTGCTGTGCTTCCAGAAAACAAGCCACCCCTGCACAAAGAGGGATGAAATGGTCTGCCAAAGCCCAGGATTGAACCAGGGACCTTTAGATCTTCAGTCTAACGCTCTCCCAACTGAGCTACTTTGGCAGCTGCATTGAAGTATTTTGGCCTGTTGCTTCTCTGTGTGGGATGTTTTTGTCAGCAGTTGCACACAAAAAGGACAGGAAAACGAACGGCTGCTCCACACCCCCACCGGAGGAACCCGACGCCCTTAGCTGTGGGGAGTAAGAAGTGGCTGTTGGCTGACAGGGCCTGTCCCGAGGAGCTGGAGCAGCAGCTGCCGCCTCCCCCTCGGCTCCAGGCTGTGGGAAATGCTCATTGCCTGGCTGCATGGGCGGCTGCTGCTCCGTGCTCTGGAGAGCGTCTGTATTGCTCTGTCAACCCCCCGTCTTCACTGAGCCAGTCTGGTAAGGGCCCAAGTGCCCCCTCCAGCCTGGCAGCTGAGAGTCTGTGCAGACATCAGCCCCCCTGCCAGCCCCCCAGCACCACAGGGGCACTCAATGCACTTCCTGTGGGGAAATGGCTCCCATGGAGTCACTGACTTGGCTCCTTTCACACTGTAGAGAGAGGAGCAGAACCAGGGCTACAGCAGATCTATGGGGCACCAGGTGAGTGGCAGAGGCTTCAGGTGCTGAGAGTTTGCCAGACCCCCTCAGGGACACAGTGTGAGGGGGTGTCCCAGGCATAATAATGAAAGGAGCAGAACAGGATTTACTTGTGGTGGGGAGAGAATTGAGAGTGTCTCAGGGGGTTGTACAGAGGTGTTGCCCCAGTGAGAGACTGGCTAAAACACAGGCCTCGCTGTGAGCAGGATTCAAACCTGCGCAGGGGACCCCTATTGTAGTTCAAGTCCAACACCTTAACCACTCGGCCATCACAGCTGTGTACACAAAACTGACCCAATGCCAGAGAAACTGGTAAAGAATCACAATGCCCAGGCGTGAAGTCATCTGATCTACAGAATTCCCACCGCAAACCTGGCTCCCAAAGCACAGGGAGGATTGGGGGTTTGTTCTCTTTGCTTAGCCATGTGCAGTCACACAGAGAGCGCATTTAAAAGTCTCCCCTCCCACAGAGCAGGCAGGGGAAATGATTCTCAACTTGAATCTTGATGTGAATGAGGTTGTCTGGACCACAGGGCCAGGGACTGATCTTTGCTAGAGAAACCAGTGACACACGGAGCCAGGCTAAGGAAAATGTTTCCTGGAGTCAGTAACTGGACTAGCAGCAGTATTGTGCAGAGAAATGTCTCACAAGAGGAGTCAGCGGATTGGTAGTTCGGTCGCAGCAGTCACAGCTACAGCGGGGGAGGTCTAGCTTTGGTTTCTGGCCAACATAGGGATGAGTTTTATTATCTCCAAATTTCAGTAGAAAAATTCAGACCCAAACTGGGTGTGGTGGGACTTTCTCTGCTTTGGTTTGTTTGTCTCATTTGAAATGTCTTTGATCATTTTTCTGGAAAAACTCTTTGGACAAGGCCAAGGAGGAGTTAGAACAATTGCAAATCTCCATGGGAGTGAGGGGGTCTCTCAGCACGGGGGGAGGGTGGAGATTTTCATGGAGGGGAGTTGAGGAGATAAATGAGAGGCTTTTGCTCCAGCAGAGGGAGCAGCTTGGCAGGTTCATTTTTACCAAGTGAATCCCCCGCCCACACACATACACACACACACACACGTTGCTTCCCTGCTGCTGTTGCCCCCAGCTCAAACCCCATTGTCACCCCCAGCATGTGACCTACAGCTTCCTGCTGACAAAGCCCTTATCTATCAGAGACAAAATCCCCTCGTCTGCCCCTTCTCCCAGCTGAGCCCTCCCCCCACAGAGCCCAGGACAACCCCGACCTAGCCATGCTGGGGGGTCGGGCTTAATCTTCAAGGCCGAGCGCAAAACCTTCAGCCGGGCACGTTTCGCTCCCTTCCCACCTCGGCCCAAGCGACAAGGGAGAAACGGACGAGACACACCGGCTGGAAGACGCTTCCCTCCCACTTCTCTATAGCCTGCTGTGACGTTATTAATATAAACTGGGACTGTAGAGATCATTGTTGCCACCACTGTTATCTATGTGCAGCAAATATTGTGCAAAGGTGGGTGTGTGAGGTGTCTAGGACAAGGTTATGATTGGCTGGTTATAATGACGCTGGCTGTATGTGTGCACCATTTTTGTATTTCAAGTTATGAATATGGGCTATGTACTCATATCTCAAATTTATTTGATTCCAAGTAGCCTCAGTGTCGTCAGCCCCCAACTCCTTCAGGAGCCCATAGCAAAGAGACCCCCACCCCCACCCCGCACTGACCTGGACTCCCTGGGAGGTGCCTCCCACCCCCCGCCCAATGGAGCACTAAGGATTAAAGTGGCAGCATCTAGTGTCAGTGGGGTTCAGTGGCTCAGGCCAGACACCTGAGCTGGGGACACGCCCCCATAGCACTGCTCAAGGGCTTGGGCCTGGGGTGTTCACAGCCCCCTCCTCACCCCTACCTGAGCCCAGCCTGGCTCCTCACCCGGAACAAAGCAGAAGCGTCTGTCGGCCTCACTGCTGTCCGAGTCCCAGGCGCTGCTGCTGTCCCATGGGGAGCGGGCCGAGCTGCTGGGGCTGGGAGAGGGATCCTCCACCTCCTGCCCTGGGAAGGCTGGAAGGTCCCCACTGCCCAGGCAGGGTGATGCCACCTGCTGGAAATGGGGGCTGGGCTCCTGGGGCCGCTGCTGCTCACACAACAAGCCCCGGAGCCACCCTGCCCGGTTGCGCTCCTGGGCTGGGTCCTGCCTGCCCAGCCGCATCCTGGCCCAGCTCCATTTTGGCCTGGCCGGTGCCTCTCCCACCTCGGCGCCTGCGCCGGGAGCAGGTTTCCTCTTCCAGAAGGCTGGGCACCTCCACCTCCTGGCCGGCCGGGAGCTCCTTCCCCGTCAGTGGGGACGTAGGGGCCGCTCCACTCCTGGGGAAGATGGCAGCTGCTTCCCTCAGGCTCTGGGGCCACCGGCAGAGCCTTCTTCCTGAACATCCTCAGGAGCCTGCATCCTGGAACTGAGCGGGGAGCAGGTGTGAGTCTGGGGTCAGGGCAGCCTCTCACTAACCAGCCTGTTTGGTCCCTCCCCATCCCGGCCCCAGCCAGAGCAGCTCCTCCTCCCCCCACAGGGGTGCAGGGATTGCAGGCTACACACACTGGCAGGAGTTCATTGCATGATCTGCTCCCCTTCAACGTTCCCCCTTGTCATCCCTGGGGCTGCAAGAACTGGGGAGTCTCGTCCTTTTCGAGCACTGGGGTCAGTCACAAAGACCATCGGTCACTTTGGACAAGCAGCTCCCGCCTGCCAGCCCAGACCACACTCACACCTCCACCCCCGCCGACCTCCCGCCCAGGCTAGAGAAGGAACAGAACCCAGGAGTCCGGACTTCTCCTGTGAAACCATTCCCCACAGCAAAGTCCCTCGGCATAGCAAGGCCAGGGCCCCCTCGTTTCCCATTGATTTCCATGCTCAGCAGCCGGGTCTGGCCCAGCTCAGAGACTCTCAGCCTGGGGAACAGTCTCCCACAAGGGAAGGGCTGGGAGCCCCATTGCTGGGACCTTGCCAAACACACTGGAGATGGCACTGGAGCAGCCCCTGCCCAGTCTGAGAGTGAGGGGCTCCTGGGGGCTGTTTTCAAATCCAATCTCCTTTGGGAGAGATTCTCTCCCCCTCTTTCTGCCTCCCCCCAGACAGACAGGGGACACCACCGAGGAACCCTAATGCCACTCACTTGCTCTGGTGACGGAGCGATGGATGGAGGATGTTCAGTGTCATCCCTCATCCTTCTCCTCACTCTCCAAGCCCAAGGCAGGCTGGAGGGGGGGGGTGACCTGAGGAGTTACCCTGCCCAGCCAGCAGGCAGGGTGATGACACCGGGTGATCGGCTGGCTGGGAAAACAAGAGTCTGTCTTATTGCCAAGGAAAGGAGAAACTCGGCCAGCAGCAGGGGGTGCAGAACATCACCCTAGTGCGGGGGTGACAGCGCTCCGGGATCCTGACATCCCAGCACTTTACACACCTTCCTGGAGCCTCCCAACCCCCCTGGGCTGTCGGGACTGCGACCCCAACCCTACTGATGAGAAACAGGCCTGGGGAGGGGAAGCTACTGTCTCAGGGTCACACCAAGTGTCAGAAGGATGGATGGGACCCAGCAGTCCTTCTCTCCAGGCCCCTTCGCTAACCACTGCTGCACACTCCCTCCCACAGCTGGCAATTACAAGCAGTCCTCACGGCCTTTGAGAGGGAGTGTGCTCCGCTGCAGTGACTGGACCAGGGGATTGGGAGTCAGGACTCCTGAGTTCCATTGCTGGGGATTTAATACTTTCCTGCTAGTGGAAAGTGCTGGGAGAATCCCCCAGCCAAAGCTGCTCTGACAGCGCTAAGCAGCATCTGACCATTCCAGGGCGGAGCGCACGGCCCAGGAGGGGGAGGGTTTGGCTCTGGGGTTTCACTTCAGCCCAGTCTAGAGAGAGGGGCCCAGCCATGGAGTTTGGCTCAAGAAGACCAATTCTGCAATTTGTTAAGGGTGTTTTGAATTCCGATCGTGTGCTCCAAAGTGCTTGGTGTCATTTGCACATTTTAGCAGCATGCTCTCCACTCCATCTTCCAAATCAGTAATGAAAATATTGTGTAGTACCGGACCCCGGACTGATCCCTGCCGGACCCACTAGGTGCACCCTCTCCATTGGACAGCCAGACATGGAGAAGGGCTCTTGGAGTCTGGGCTTTCAACCAGCTCTGCACCCACATGACACTGATTGCGTCTAGACCTCATTTCCCTCATTTGCTTGTGAGAATGTCTTACGGGACTGTGTCAAAAGCCTTAGTAACACCGAGATCGATCCCATCTACTGTTCACCCACCTCCACTAGGCCCGGAACCCTGCTGAAGAAGGAAAGAGGATTGGTTTGGAATTATTTGTTCTTGACAAATCCATGCTCACTTGTCCTAAGAACCAAAGTGTCCTGTAGGTGCTGCTGACAAACTGAGTGTTAGAGGGCTTGGCTACACTTACAAATTTGCAGCGCTGGAGCAGGGTGTGAAAACACACCCTCTCCAGCGCTGCAAATTGCGGCACTGCAAAGTGCCAGTGTGATCAAAGCCCCAGCGCTGGAAGCGCGGCTCCCAGCGCTGTACGCTATTCCCCACAAGGAGGTGGGGTACGGACAGCGCTGGGAGAGCTCTCTCCCAGCGCTGGCGCTTTGACTACACTTAGTGCTTCAAAGCGCTGGCATGGCAGCGCTGCCGCGGCAGTGCTTTGAAGTGCAAGTGTAGCCACAGCCTGAGAATCTATTCCAGTATCTCTCCAGCTGTGGAAGTGAGGCTAGCTAGTCTGTAAGGCCCAGGCGTCTCTTTGTTCCCCTTTTAAAGATAGGTCCTGTCCTGTTCATGGATGGGAAGATGAACTTTTTCAGGGATCTCAAATGAGAACTGGGATACAACACCTGGTTTGTTAAGGCCACAGTAATGGAGGCAGGAACCTATTCTCTCCTGCTGACAAAGGTACCTAAGAGACAGGGACTCACATCCCTAAATGGGCTTTAAAAAAGGCAGTGGTTAAAAAGTTTGGCCCCGACCATTTCTTGTTTCCACAGACTAGACATCTGAGCAAACTTTAGAATTCCTTGGTGCTAAACACCGTGAAACTCCCCTTTCTCCTTCATAGAGGGTTTTAACGCCCCTTATCTCACTCAGGCTCATGACTGCCCAGAGTTCGAGAATTGTCCCTGTTCCCATTGGACAGATGGGGAGGAGCCTGAGGTCCAGAGAAGAGAAGTGACCTACCCAAGGGCCTACAAAGCAAGGCGGTGGCAGAGCCAGAAAGAGAAGCCACCAGTCCTGACTCCTGTTCTAAGAAACAGCAACCCCCCCAACCAGAGGCAGGGATAGAGCCCAGGAATCGAGATGGTGGGGAAATTTCATTGAAACCATTTCTGTCAGAAAATCCCCTTCAGACTAAACCAGTTTGTTTCTCGAAATCAAAACAAGTGGGATGAAAGTTCTTTGCAAAAATATTTTGTTGCAAAACAAAAGCATCTCCTGTTAGTTAGTGTTTTAAATTGTCTCATCACACACAAAGAAGAGACACCTAGATCACAAACATTAGATAAGATGCTTCAGTCTGAGCTAAGTCGTTGCTGCTCTTAACAATTTCAAAATAAAAAAATACAAATAAAATAGACTATTTCAGCTATTCTATTATATCATAATCTGATCAGAGTAAACATGATAGGACACCTAATAGTATGCACTACTCCTAGTGACACTCTCCAGTGGATCCCCATCCTCCACCCATCGTGAGGTAGGTAGGAGTGGATCATTATTATCCCTACTTGAAAGAGGGAGAAGCTCAGCCTGAGAAAGGAGAATTGGCTTGACTTAGGTCACACAGCCAGCCAGTGGCAGAGTTGGGAATAGGACCCAAGAGCCCTGATTTTGAAACTAACCATCGGATCTTGAATTTCAGACACTGAATGACCTAAGTAAAATGTTCTCAAATGAGCTCCAGACCAACAACACTGCACAGTAATTATTCAGCAAGTATTTTAGGAGAACTGCAAAGTTAGAGAGAATCATGAACTGCTCAGAGACCATTAATGCAGCGAAGCAGCAAAATTTGTCAAACATATGACTGGTTCTGACTTATTTCCTTGGTCTTCAAAGAGAACAACAAGGACCTGAGTCTCCTCCCTGTCAATAACCCCCTGCTCAGCCAATCAGGGTAGAGACTGAGGATGGGAGGCTGAGGATTCTCACCAGAGACAGCCCAAAGGATGGCCCAGGTCACTGGTGGGGATCACTGCCCGAGCACTATTTCAGCCCCACATTTTTGGGTGGACCTCCCACAGTGGGAACTGCCGAGCACTCCCCGCAACACACACAGACACACACAGCCCTCCTGGTCTTGGGAGGGGAACAGATGAAAGGACAAAAGAAGCAAGAGACAAAGAGAAAGGAGGAAGGGATGGATGGAGGAAAAGATGAAACAAAAAGGACAAACCCTAATGTCCCCAGTGATTCTATGGAACAAAATCCCAGGTGCGGAATAAAATTCTGCCTCCTTAAGCTCATGTTTTCCATGCCTAGAATTCAACTGTCACCGGATGGATCAGACTGAACAGGTTTCAAACCTCGAGGAGGCTATTATCTTCTAAACAGAGATGGCTGTTTTCTAGTAAAATCACTAAAAGGGAAGGAGAAAACTCGAAAGAGGTTCCTCCTGGCGCTCACATCCATGAACCCAAATACTCTCTCAGTCCTCAAAGAGAGACCTTGAGAAGGAGACTTGCTGAAGCAAAGCCACAGGGGTCTCTGAGGTTTCCCTGGCCCCTCGCCCCTGTCCTGCCTGCCTGGCTGATGTCAGCATCTCTCTGTGAGGTCACCACCTCCCCACCACCTTTGACCAATAGGCCTTTGTGATGCCATTGCCACACCCCTCCCTTGCTGTGCTAATGCCCTGTCCCTGCCCGGGCACTTTGCAGGTTTGAGCTACTCCCTGTGGATCACCCCACTCAAGGAGTATTCGTTCTAGGCAGAAAGCCGGCTAGACAGGAAAACATCAGATGCTGCTCCCAATGCTACATTCAGTTTTTCAGAAATTAGTCAACTTTATGGCCAGAAGAGACCATTAGAGCATCTAATCTGACCCCCTGCATATCACAGGCGTCCTATATGACACAATAGCTACTTTTGGGGCAAACACATACCAGAAAGGCATCTAGTCTTCATTAAACGACATCAGGAGATGGAGAATCCACCACTTTGCTTGGTAGCTTGTTCCTGTGGTGAATCATCATCGCTGTTGAATTTTTGTGCCTTAGCTGTAATATGAATTTGTCTCTTTTCACCTTTCAGCCATTGGGTCTTGTTATGCCTTTCTCTGCTCGATTAAAGAGCCCTTTAATTCCCAATCTTTTCTCTCCATTAAGGCCTTTCAACACTTCAATGAAGTCACCTTTCAATCTTCTTTTGATAAGCTAAACAGGTTGAGCTCTTTCAATAGCTCACTAGAAGGCATTTTTCTCCAGCCCTCAGAACATTTGGTGGCTCTTTGCTACCACAGCTCCAATTTCACAACATCTTTTTCAAATGAGGACATCAAAACTGGAGGCAGTATTCCAGTATCAGTCTCACAGATGCTGTGTCACCTCCTGTGACGTTATTGACATAATCTGTAACTGCATAGATCACCATTGCAACCACTGTTGTATATTTGCAGCCAATATTGTAGAAAGGTTGTCGTGTAAGGGGTGTATGGAGAGGTTCTGATAGGCTGATTATAATGATGCTATCTCTACAAGTGTATCATTTTTGTAGTTGACTTTCTGAATATTGGCTCTATGCTGTCCGTATTTCAAACTTGTGCTCTGCTTCAGGGGAACATCGCAGCCAGACAAGTTGGTGTCAGTTCTGCCTAGCCTGCTTGATGGCCCATTAAGGACCATCAGCTGTACAATCGACCCATTGAGAGAAGGCAGATACGCCTTGTGCCTCAGCAAGGACTGCAGGGACCTGCCTGTGGACAGAACTCAGGTTTTTCTATGCCACGTGTTGGATAGAGTGTCCTTGAGACAAAGAAAGCAAAGACCACATGGCAAGAGACTATAAAAGCCTGATGCCTCATCTCCATTTTGTCTTCAATCCTGCTTCATACCCCTGGAGAGACTTTGCTACAAACTGAAGCTCTGTACAACGGACTCAACGACCCATCCCAGCTGTGGATGGACTCCAGAGACTTGATTTGAACCTGCAGTTTCTTCCATCACTGCTACAAGCCTGAACCAAGAACTTTTCCATTACTGGATGTGAAGGGTTCAAATCCATGTGCATTTTATATAACAACCTGGTGTATGGATTGTGCCAGCTCTTTTCCAGACCCAAAGTCCAGAGTATGGTCAAGGGACCAGAGTCTGAGCAAATCGTGATCAGCTAAGAGAAAGCTGGGGTAAACAGAAAGCCTTGCTTGCTAAGATAGGCCTGGTCAGCAAATTGCCCGGTGTTGGAGCTAAGAACTAAATAATTGTGTCTTATTCAGAGTTGCAGATTGAACAAAGAATCCCTGTTCCTACTGTGTCAGTCTTTTCTGTAGGGAGACGTTCTTCCCACAGATTCAACCTTGAGTTTATGAGAAGTTGGCACATCGATATTAGATACGGCATCCTTCCACCTTCCTTCCCAGGGACCAATGCCTGCCTTTAGACACACAAAAAACAATCTTTATTGCCATATACTTTCACTGTTTCTTTGCTTTAACCCCTAGGAATGTACCTGTTGGACAATCAAAGGAGTTGCTCCATTCCTGTGGACCCCAAATCAGAATTCAACATATATATTTTATACTAATAATATTTTATCAAAGTATTAATTAAATGTTAACTTGCTAATTTGAGACCATGGGTGGAGACATTATGTAACCTGTTAACCACTGGCTAATGTGCTTATCTTGTCTTGCTGCAAAACCTATCCCGGGGTGTGGCACTGCCTTCCCTGTCACTTTCCCCCTCCCATGGAAAATCTACATATTCTATTGTAATCAATTGACTGACAGTGTCTATGAGCCTAATAAGCCAGGTGACACTCCGCCAGCGCTGTGTGTAATGAACTCCGTCTGCTTGACCTCTACATGGTGTGGATTTATGTCATTCACTGGTGAAGCTAGTAATTTATAAACCATAATAGCTTTACAAGTCGCTGTGCCTGTCTTCAGTACAAGTTACCATCAAGTTTATCATAAAAGTTGATAAGTTGTTATATAAGGTGATAGGTAGGTTAAGGTTGGTAAAATATAGTGAATCAATGTATTAGTATTACATAGAGAATTGTCTTTGTGGGGGGTGGTAAAGCTCCTGGGCAATCAGTAATAGTAGTGTTGCACGTGCTTGTGACTATTTTCAATATATGTTACCTTTTATATGTGCACTTATAGGAACAGGGAGTTAATGCATATTACTTGGACTTGTGCTTGTCTCCAGTATAACTTGCCATTTGTATTAGCCTCACTCACTGCTGGTCTTTAATTCTGTTTTTCTCATCCTGTCTGTGTTGCCTTTATAGTCATAAGTCATTAAAAACCTTTCTGGAGGAATAATTAGCTGTTTAGTTTCTCTTTTGCAGACACTACTCAACCTCTTTACATCTGTGTTGGGTGGTGGGAAGTAGCGATCACCCAGAGCCCCACTAGGGCCCTGACATGAGCCCCCCTAGGGCTCTGACGTGTGCCTCCTCCTTCCATTAATCTCCACAAACCACATTCAGACATGGGCATGGTGACCTCCCTGGGGATCTTGACAGCTTTAGCCAGCTTCTTGGTGGCTATTTTCCTGCTCACAGCCACTGTCTTCTTCTCATGCCTTGTGCTGGGGGCCCAGCTGCTGGTTGAATGTGAAGGAGACAAAGTGCTGGTGACTTTAGCCTGCACCAAGTTGCCTTTGCTCATCAGACTCCTGAACTGCAGCTGGATGTGGTTCTTGTTCTTCTGCACAGCACAGCCCCTGGAGAAGAGGGATCTGCAAATGTACATTCCTATGATACCTTTGTTTAATTGATGAAAACATAAACTAGACACTTAGAGGATTGGAACTGATTTCAGCTGATGGACAGCTTTGCTAGGTTTTTATGCATTTGGACAGCAAAATGTTGAGTGTTTACATTGATATCAAGCACTCCTGTATAGAGGAGCCCCTGAACATAATGGAGAATGGAAATGAAAATGTTTTCCTTCTTTTTTAAAAAAAGAAAGAAGGTTATAAGAGGGCACTTGGGTTTGAACCAAAGACCAGTTGATCGGTAGTCGAATATTGTAGCACTGAGCTCTATCCCCATGACAACAGGAGCAGGGAATTTTGATCTCCAGGACTTTGAAGGACAAACCCTGCTTCATCGAACTCCTTTGCCATTCCCAGATCACAGGTGGTTTTAAAAATGGGGTTTGATTAAACTTCTTAAATGTGGTAAACACCACAGCTTGCACACCCACCGATATAGCTTCTCCCACTGACACAGCTGCCACCTCTTGGGAAGTGGATTAACTGCACCCACAGGAAAACTCTCTCCCATCAGCATAGAGCAGTGGTTCTCAAACTGTGAGTCAGGTCCCCAAAGTGGGTCATAACCCTGTTTTAATGGGGTCACCAGGGCTGGCATTAGACTTGTTGGGGCCTGAGGCTGAAACCAAAAGTTTGAGCCCCACCACCCAGCGCTGAATCCCTCAAGCTCTGGTTTTGCCCTCCCCACACTGGGGTGGGGCTCAGGCTTTGGCTCCCCCCTGCCCCTGCCTGGTGTGGAGGGGCTTGGTGCTTGGTCCCTCTTTCCAGGGCCATGCAGTAAGTTTTTTTGGCAGAAGGGGGTTGCAGTGAAAGGACGTTTGAAAAACCCTGGCATAGAGCATCTCCATTACTGAGCTGCAGCAGCACAGACTCACTGTTTGAAATGCTGATTTGTCCTTATCCTCTGCATACGTCTAGGCTTAGCTCCCTGTAGCACCATGGGTGATCAGACACTGAAAGTGCAGCCATGGAGACACCACACACCAGCCTTGTCTAGTTGGCAAGAATCAAACTTCCACAAAAAGACGCCCATGGTTTACTAGCCCAGCTCCCTAAGCCCTCAGCCACAACCACTTAACACAGGGGCCTTTCTACACTCTGGTTCTGTTCTCAGTGAAGGGTCATTTCCAATTGTTTGCTCAGACCAGCTTCCCCAGCACACTCACTGCTGTGCAGCTCTGTGCGTGTGGTCATGGCTGAACAGCAAGAATTCCTGCCTATTTCCATACTGGCTGGAACATGATTAGAGTGTGTTTGTGGTTAATGATGTTGTATGTTAATGTTGCTGTAGCTTGTTCATTCCCTGCCTTGGCAATTCAGACAGTCCCTTTTCCTGTCATAGCGCCTGTACAACGAACAAAACACAAAAACAAGACAACTTTCAGTTTTCCAAAATAATTCAGATTATCTCACAGTGTCTTACTCTTTAACCAATAACTTCACCTATAATTTCACTTTAATTGGTAACAACATATTCAAAGATCACAAATTCTTGTCATATGTTAGTTTTCTTTTAATCCCCATTGCCAACAACTGAACGCTGGTTCTTATTGTGGTTTGTCCCAACATAGGTCCCAACCATTTCTGTGAGTTCATATTTCTCTGGTTCTTCTGCCAGATGTGTTCATAGAAGGGGTCTTCTATGTCGGAATGTTTGCATCATGGAGAAAAATACCTCTCTTTTCGCACTTTTTAACCTTTCAAAGTAGGAGGAGGTAGAGAAGTAATGTAAATGCATAAAACACAAGAGAAAACTAAGGTCTGGTCCACACTAAAGACATTTATTGGGATAACTATATTGCTTAGGGCTGTGAAAAATCCAGTTACACAGCCCTAACCCCCTTGGGTAGATAGCGCTACATGAGCGTCAGAGCTTCTCCTGCCAACATAGCCACCGCCGCTTGCGGGGGCTGACTAATCAAGTCCGATGGGAGAAATCTCTCCCATTGGCTTAGAGCGTTTGTAATAGCAGTACTACAGCAGTGCAGCTACATTGGTGCAGCTGTGCCAACATCAGCTTTATTGTGTAGCCACAGCGTCAGACACAAAACCATAGAATCAGGACTCAACATGCATGTATCCGGAAGTCTGAAATTGGAGCCTGACAAATTCGTTGCCTCATTGGTTACCATCATTTCTACAGCCTGAAAGTCCTTGTTACCCAATCAGGCAGCCAGTTTGGGATCCACAGGGAAGGACTGTCATATGAAGCACTCTCTCTTTGCATCCAAACAGTGAAGGATGACTGTTCTCAATCTAACCCTGGCATCCTTTGGAAGTGTAATCAGTGACACTGAACTAGGAAGTGGAGTTGTACAATCAATTTTCCTTGGGTCACCCTCGCTTCCTTTACCGGGGTGGAAACCAAGAACTGGGTGTGGACTCTTTCAACCTCAGCTCTTTCCAAATCCTTGGTCTTGGATAGGGTAAATTTACACTTCTCTGAAGTAGAATCCTTTACAAAACCACTTCAAATCTCAGCAGTGTTAATGAGGAATGGCTTCCTGAAACATGCCCAGCTTTTCTTTAATTTGGTGGCACAGGTCTAGAGAAGGGACCAGATACAGGCCTAGAGCAGAATCTTCGTTAGTTATCAGAGCTGGAGATTCTATTAAAAATGGCTATTTTTCTGAAGATATTACATTTTCAACACTGGTTTAATTTTATACAGATCTTTAGCTCCTACAAAAGATAAATTTGACAAAAAACTCCACTTCTATTTCCTCAACATCTGTGTCATGCAGGGCAGCATTTCCCATGCCATAGGATTAGCTAGGAGAGATCTTCTGTAGGGCCTGAGTTACAAATGCTTTGGTAACCAAACACATGGGCATTTTGCCTAGTTCAAAATCACTTACCATGGAATTCTCTTCCCCGATCAAAGGAGACAATATTGCCTTAAACAACTGAACTACACTGTGATTAGATGCACTTCCTTCAGTTAGTTGGGGTTCTGCTGTTGTTCACCATTTCTGAGTGGAGATTTTAAATCACTGCTGTTTCCTTGTTAGCCTGTCCAGTAAATTAGAGAGTTCTCTCCTATTGATAGAACTGCACTTCAACTTTCTCCATGTCATCATGGAGGGATGGGGAAAAAGCAAAGCTGAAATAATAAATGAGGACTTTAGCTAAGGGTCATTGTCTTAAATTCTCCAATACATCTGAGCTACATCCTATCAAACTGAACCAATATCCAATCGGGTGACCAAATAGCCTTCAGGAAAGATAGAAACCCACATCACATAGAGAGAATACATTACAAAGAAAGTATCAAGTCAATTTCCAGAGCAGGTTACATCTGATTATTCAGAATCGGGACCAGAGATTCTCCCATCACATTCTCCTCTGATCTATTCAAACCTGCTTCACTCATCCCTGTCTACATAGTCAGTTATGTTAATTACAATATTTTTAGTATCCTAGCATTCCCATAATGAGGGAAAAACAGCCACCTTGTCAAAAGTGGCTTTACAATAGATGGAACCTGGGATTTAAACTCCAATAACACTGTATTTGGGATCCATTTGAATTCCCCTCCCAGGACTTTGGCCGCTTTCATCTCCAGTCATAGCGACTCTGATATAGGATTAAAGAAGTCAAAACATCATCTCCAAGCACAGACAATGCAGAATGCTTCATCACATGACACTTTGAGAAATGGATGGATAGAACGTGATGAAGATAACCTCTGCATGGCTCAGGCAAAAGGTAACAGTTCTGCAGTGATGGGGAAGGAGGGAATGTCTGAGTCACCCCATCTCCTTCCAGTGTCACAGAAGCTGTAATTATACTTTTTTCCTGCCCCTGCTCCTCTTCATTTACATGTAATTTGAAAAATTCCCAATGCAACTGCTCTTCAGCAAAAGCCAGAGCAACGTGAGAACAACTGGCAAGGATACAATCTGTATAGTAGGTGACTAACAATAACTTTGCAATAGGAGGAATGGTATAAATGTGATGCTCCCTGGTTCCTAATAGGAAGGGCACACTCCAATTACTTGTGGGACAATAGAAAGGACAAATAGGTCCATCTCAAAAGAGGGCGAACTGCAAAAGGCAAAAATGGGCCAGTCATCTGGACAAGCTGAGGGATAACGGTGCTGCACACAGTTCAAAGAGCTTTAAAAGTTACTATGTGGGAATCAGGAAAAGTATTAAAGAAAAGAAAGTCTTGATAGCCCTAGAGATTTTTACAATGTTGATCTCCCTTGCAGATTCTCTGATTGCTCACATGGGCTGAGTGCCAAGAGAAGGTTTTTCCACACTCACTGCTTCCATTGGGTCGCATACCTGTGTGGATTCTCTGATGGCAATTAAGCTGCTGGCGGTGAATGAAGTTTTTCCCGCACTCACTGCATTCATAGGGCCTCTTTCCTGTGTGGATTCTGAGATGGGTAAGAAGGTGTGATCTGTGACTGAAGGTTTTCCCACACTCGCTGCATTTATAAGGCCTCTCCCCTGTGTGGATTCTCTGATGGGTAATAAGGTTTGAGCTCCTATTGAAGGTTTTCCCACACTCACAGCATTCGTAGGGCCTCTCCCCTGTGTGGATCCTCTGATGTCTAGAAAGGGCTGATCTGCGATTGAAGGTTTTCCCGCACTCACTGCATTCATGGGGCCTCTCCCCTGTGTGGATTCTCTGATGGGTAAGAAGGGCTGAACTGCAAGTGAAGGTTTTCCCACACTCACTGCAATCAAAGGGCCTCTCCCCTGTGTGGATTCTCTGATGTTGAGAAAGGCCTGAGCTGCTAGTGAAGCATTTTCCACACTCACTGCATTCATAGGGCCTCTCCCCTGTGTGGATTCTCTGATGTCGAGAAAGGACTGATCTGTGAGTGAAGCTTTTCCTACACTCACGGCATTCATAGGGCCTCTCCCCTGTATGGATTCTCCAATGAACAGAAAGAGCAGATCTGTGAGTGAAGTTTTTCCCACACTCACTGCATTCATAGGACCTCTCTCCTCTGTGAATTGTTTGATGCCTAATAAGGTTTGAGCTGCGAATGAAGGTTTTCCCACACTCACTGCATTTGTAGGGCCTCTCCCCTGTGTGGATTCTCTGATGTACAGAAAGGGCTGAGCTGCGAGAGAAGGTTTTTCCACACCCACTGCATGTATTTTTTCTCTTTCGCCTGAGAATTTCCTGCTGTGTTGTGGTTTCCATGAGGACCTTCTGTGTTCCCCAAGAGAAAATACATTTATCCCTTTCTCCTCTGGCTGGTTTCCTTGCTCTCTTTCTGGTCTGTGCTGAATCTCACAGGATTTTCCCTGCTCATGACTCCTGGACACATTCCTTTTCGATCTTTGCGATAATTCTCTGTGTTTAGCCACTTGCTCAACGTTTTCCTGCTGAGAATTCTGCTCCTCTTTCTCACATACCCTTGCGTCACCTGCTGTGATAGAGACAGAAACCTCAAACAGGGATGGAAAGGGGAAGGCCAAACCAATAAAAGTGCTGGAGAGAGGTCAAATAAAAACAAGAACTGAACTCCTCCAAACTCTTCCCCTAAACAGGAGAGAGGAGGGGATCAATTCGGCCCTCACATCACATCCAAATTCACAGGGGGAAGGGAGGAAGCTACTGCCTGGTGTCTGCTAGTGTCTACAGGAAGCCATGAGCTATATTTACCCTAAGGATACGACCCCTGCTAGGGACAGTAATGAACTGAGAAACCTTCCAAAGGCTTTGTAGGGCATCCCAGATGTTTCCTTCAGGCACTTACAGATTCTGAGGTGGTTTAATGTTTCCTCACCTGTGCAGGGAGCTCTCAGGATCTCTCTTTCCTCTGAACCCTGGAGGTCTGGGACCCATGGCTCTTCCCTTTGTTCCAGCTGGGAGATTATATGAGGTTTGGAAACTGGAAACCCTGCTCAGATGAAAGAAAACAAAGGAGTTCAGTTGATTTCATATGACTGTGTCATAAAAAACATTATTAATTTAACTTCAGTGCTTAGTGTGAGCTGGTGTGCCTGGGGCAGTCCACACTGAAAATGCCAAGATCATGGCAGGCTGAAAAAGGGAGAGGAGATGCTCCTAAAACTGGTGGTTAACACGGAAGTTAAATTCACTGATCAGTCACCAACTGTGCTTCTGATCCCCCACACTGGTTATCGAGAAACTGAAAAAAGACATCACACGGCCCCCTTTACTGCATTCCAGTTCTCTGACTCCCAATCAGCACCTAGGTCCGGCACAGTGAGAGGTTATTTAAAAACTCTGCTCACATAAACAAAGTGTTCTTCTGACCCCAGAGTCAGCCACATTACCAGGTCTGTATAGGTTTGGATCTTACCCAGAATACTATGATGCCAGCCAATCCTTAGCATCTAAACTAAAGGTTTATTATAAAAGGAGGAAAGAAAAAGGAAGTTGTTAAAATGGGAAAGCAGTCAGATACATTCAGAAATCTATATATCTGGTTCTTAGCAGTATTAGTGAGTTTCTGGCTTGAAAGGCTCTCTGGTACACAGCCACATCATTCAGTCCTTTGTTCCAGGGTTCAGTTTGTAGAGAAGTTGCTCCAGAGGTAGGAAGAGGGACTGAAGACAAAATGGAGATGATGCAGCTGCCCTTTATATTCCTTTCCCCATGTGTCTTCTACTTCCTGTGTCCCAAACACAAGCTTCACAGCACATGGCATGGAAAAGCCTTGGAGGTCTCAGTACACAGGCATACCCCTGCATGTCTTGCTGACTCAAGAGGTGTCTCCCCTTGATCATTTCAATGGGTTCATCGTACAGCTGATGACCCTGGATGGGCCATCGAACAGGCTGGACAGCGCTGATGCCAATATGTCTGGGGGTGTCACTCAGAAACACTACACAAGTCTGGAATACAGATATACCCTACATATCTATAACTCACAATATAAAGATAGAAACAAGATTATCAAACTTGGAAAACCATAACATTTTCATTGATACCTTACATGGCATATCTAGCACAATTCATTGCAATTTCATCATATTGGTATTTATAATAAAATAATAATAATATAAAGTGTCTCTCAATTCCATAGAGTGTCACTTAATAAACCAGTGAATTCCCAGGACTGGTTCCCCAGGTGTTTGAAGATGCCGAACACCTTGCTTGTGAGGGACTGAAATACCCACATATATGTTGGGAACACACAGACAGACACTGTGCAAGTCTGTGCCCCTATGTTCACTCTTCTAGAAAATTATGATCAATTTTGTTCATAGTATGGCTTGTGAGGTATCATTTGAAAACGCATAATCTACAGAATATTATCCTCCTGTTAAAATGTGTAGTAACACTGTATGTAAAGTTATGAGATTTTAACTGAAAAGTTACAATTCTGGGAACACCCAAAGAGCAGTTCCTCAGAGACAGCAAGGCAAACAGCTGGTCAAACAGCCATTCTCCTGCAGGGGAAGGTGTGAAGACATTTACATTCCATCACAGGGACCTCTTGAAGCTGTTAGGAAAACGACCACATGATTGATTTTGAATCAGCTCAGCCTGAGGTTCTTTTCTTGGTTACAAGTGCGCAGGCGACAGCTATTGGAATACTGTCCCCCTGAGCTAAAAATCACACAAGCCTTTTAAAGCTTAAAACCACAATCAATGACACATATGTTGCACGTTAATTACCTTATTTGGAATATATTGCAAAATATGATGCAGGTCAAAAGCAAGCTGAATAATCAGTTTTCCATATTCGGCCTTTCCTCTTATTGTTATTCCTAGCCTAGTTTGTGGGTTGACTTTTCTAACACTTCCACTGTGGTTATGTTTCACAAGCTCGGTTACTGCAAATCAGTGTGTTTGGGGACTTTCCACTTCACCTACTTAGGCCCCTAATGCACACAAAGCCATTGTTCCCCAATTTTGGGGATTTTCCATTCCACTTTGCCTTTCTATGCCCTTTACACACAGAAGCAAGCTCAGCTAATACTTTAGGCCTGCTAGCTTGACCAAAGCGCCAAAGCTCTGTCTGTAGACTTTCCCTCACAATTTTCATATCTCCGACAGACAGCCTGGCACCATGACTCAGCTGAGAACTGAAGTTGCTTCTAGTACAAAGGACTGAATTATAAAAAGAGGTGAGGAAAATGCTTGAGACTCTCTCTCTCCCCTTTCCCTCTGCTCATGACAACTCCTGCAGAGCTGAACGTGGGCAGCAGGGGTGGGTTAGGGGGAGTCCTGGCTGAAAGGAAAGCCAGCCTGTCTCAGCACCTGGTGAGAGAAACATTTGCCTTGAATCCGTTTCAGCTTGTTAACTTAGACGTTAGTTTGTGTTTTATCTTGCATTTCTTTTTGTAAACAATTCTGAGCTTTATGCCTCATTATCTGTATCTTAAATTTTTTTTTTGATCGTTAACAATCTTGTTTTATTCTTTATCTAACCAGTGTATTAAACTATGTTGGAAACTGCATTTGGGATAACAAGGCTGGCGCATGTCATTTTCCACTGATGAAATGACAGACTTCATATGAGCTTGCCTTGTTCAGTAGTGTGCTGGACAGGGCAGATGCACATTTCTGGGGAAAGTCTGGGACCGGAGAATTTTCTGGGGTTCTCCTGTGCTGCACTGTAACTCGTGAGTCACTGACTAGCAGCACTCAATAGCGTGTAGCTGGGAGCGAGTTACATGCTGGACACTGTGTTACCCGCCCAGGAGTGGCTGCTCTCAAAGTAAAGCAGTGTAAAAGGTACCCCAGCTTGGAATTGAGTCACACAGCTGTTCAACACTCCAGGTTGCACTGTGGTTAATATCACAGACACTCAATCTCAAAGAGTCTCCTAAAACACAGAGAAAGTAAATCCATGTCCCAGAAATCAAAGACTCCAGAGAGGGCAAGTCTCCCAGCACTGCTTCTTGTTGACAGAGAGGTCCAGAGACAGAGACAATGAGAGAGTCCTGGGAAGCTGGGAACAGTAACCATGGGCTGGTGGGGTTCAGTGGAGAAAGGGAACAGGAAGGGCAGGGATATTACTGAATGCAGGATCTCAGCAGTACTAGATGTCAGGATAGCACATAGTGCAGCCCATTGGAAAACATAATCCCAACTAGACATACAAAATGATGGGGTCTAAATTAGCTGTTTCCACTCGAGAGAGATCTTGGAGTCACTGTGGATAGTTCTCTGAAAACATCCACTCAATGTGCAGAAGCAGTGAAAAAAGCAAACAGAATGTTGGGAATCATTAAGAAAGGGATAGATAATAAGACATAAAATATCATATTGCCTCTATATAAATCCATGGTATGCCTACATCTTGAATACTCCGTGCAGATGTGGTCGCCCCATCCCAAAGAAGTTTACTTGAGCAAACATGAGCTATTTGACACTGTGAAATATGGCTCCTGTGCTCTGTTCCCAAAGTGTTCTGCAGCAGGAGGGTCTGTGGCAATGTGTGTGTCACTGGCCTATTGGGGTGATGCTGAAACAGGACAGAGTAGAAGTGGCATTGTGGGGCTGGCATGAACCATATTTCTTTATTTTCATTCCAAGAACCAAGGAGACGGAATCTTTACCCAGTGAGGTCACATTCTCATAGTTCTCCTGCATGACATCCCTGTAGAAGGCTCTCTGAGTGGGGTCCAGCAGAGCCCACTCTTCCTTGGTGAAATACACAGCCACCTCCTCGAAGGTCACCAGCCCTGAAAGAGCAAGAGTCCAGCACTCTGTACCCGATGTCCCACTCACAGCCCCACTATTCGTGGGGGAGAGGAGCCAATCAAATGCAAGCTCTGGGTGGATCACAGTCACAGTCCCACCCCCACCCAGCACAGAGCATCCGGGAAACACCAGGTTAAGGGGACGAAGCGAGAGCCCCGTGTCTCTCCCACCAGATCCATCACACACCTACAAGCCCCAGACTGATACAGGAAATGGAGGCCCTAGCAGGGTGCAGGAGAGCTCGCTGGTAGGAAGCCCAATAACCTTCTCATTGTGAGGAGCTGGATATGAAGGGCAGGGCAGCTCCTAAACCTCACTGGTGGGTGCCACTTCATATCTCACAGGAGCCGCTGGTTAATCAGGTCAGGCTCCAGCACTGAGAGTCTGGTCAGTTTGACTAGCTCCATATAGGAGGGTTATTTTCTGTTTCACAAATTAGGGTATTTCCACCTCCTAATCTCATGGGTCTGTTCCTAGAATCTCGGCCACTTATTAAACAACTCCCAGCAGGTTTATCTCAAGCTGTCCTCCTCCCTTCCCCACCCTGTGCATTTCCTGCCCCGCTCCAATCTCCAAACCAGATTGTGCAAATCTCCACTGTATTTGCTGTCCCTCTCCCCCCTGCAGGAATCCATCAGCAACCTCCCGATAATCCCTACCTGAACAGGCTCCTCTGTAGCCATTTCTCTTCCCTCTCGCATGGGAGGATGGGATGAGCTGGAGCGAAACATGGACGTCATTCTACAACCTGTCTGGGTGAGAAGGGCAGTTGTGGGGGTTTCAGAACAGGCTTTAGTTAATTTCACATGATGATTCTCCCTGGCCCTTTCCCTGCAGACAGACATCCTAGATTCTGCCATCCTGGGAAAGAGATCAAGCATGTTATTACAGTGTAGACCTGGACCTTCCTGCCAGGCTAAGCCCAGACAGATTTTTTAACTCCATTCTCCCTCTCCCCTCCCGTAACAAAGTCTCTGAACACAAGGCTGGAAAGGAGCAGAACCCAAGGAGTCACTGTGGGGATTCCCTCGACACTGACCCCGGCAGTCACACCCCAGCAGGGGAATATAGAGTCTGGAACTGGCTTTTCCTCTGTCTGATCCTTTGCTTGTTCACTGGAAGGTGGTTCTGCCCAGGATGCTGCAATACATGTGTCTGGGTGGACTAGAGAGCTGGAAATCTCTCCCCCACTCATTTCTCCCACTGCCCCTTTCAGTCTCTCCTTCCCTGTCCTCTCTCTCCCTGCCCCTCTGGCTGGGAAAGTCCCATTCCTGGGGCTTTGCTCTCCCATGGCTGGATTTGCTCCTGGCAATTGCTAATGGGAGGAGAGGCTGTTGTGTAGAGTCACTTTCTTGCCAGTCCCCAGCACTTTCCCAGAGGACTTTCAGTTACCTGGAGTCTGTGGTAGAATTTGTATTAACAGGGCCCAGGGCTGCCCCAGGGGCTAGGACCAGCTGGAGAAAGTCATCACCTGGGCCAGGCAGAGAAGCAGCTTTAATTAAGGTCACATCCCAGCACAGAGCCCCGCTGGGGGAGCAGCAGCTGCTAAGCCTGGTCTCCCCAATCACAATGGAGGCTGCAGCGTCTGACCCAGGAAGCTGAACCCCAATATCCTGAGCAGAGAGGGACAGAGCGTTTGAGCAGCTTCCCTCCTTTAGCTCTCTGGGGAGGGCAGCTAATGAGAGCCCCTCCTCACAGGAGAACTGCTGATCTCATTTGCCCCATTGTCCATCCGGAGTCACTCCTTGTCTTTCCATGCAGTGACTCTGGATTAACAATGGTCTCAATGAAACCAGATTTCAGAAAGAAGGAGTCCAGAATGCTGTGGAAGAGACCATTGTGTGGCATTTCTAGCCCCTTCCCACCTGCCGCACCCCCAAGATCTAGCGTAAGGACTCGGGGCACAAATTTTCCCAATGGAACTGGAAGGTCCTGGAGTTTTCAAGATGTTTGATAAGTGGCTAGAAAGTTATCATGGTGACTGGGCCTGGCTGGGGAATGCTGGGATGTGCTTGGAGTCAGCATTCTGACACAAGCTGATCAGAGAGAAGGAGCATGGTTAGTAGCAGCCCCCAGAGCCTCCATCCAGGGCCCCAGACACCCCAGTACCCAGAGCCCAGACCCGCAGCCCAGAGTCCCACCAGATATTCCTGGGACCCACCCCCCCCAATCCCTGAACCGGGACTCCAGACACCCCACAGCACCCCACTGGCCAGAGAACCCCCCCCAGCCCATCACCGGCCGGCTGGGAAGCCTACAGGGTCCCCCCACCAAGAGCCCCCAACACCCAGGGACCACCCCCACAGGGGACCCCTCACTGGGAATTCAGTCCCTCACTGCCTGCCCAGGATTCCCCTACTGCCTGCCTAGGACCCCACCTGCCCTCCAGCAGGACCTGCCAGGCCGTTTGCCTGGGACCCCCTGATGCGTTACAATGGGACCCCTCCCTCTGCTTGCCTGGCAACCTGACCTAGCGCCTGGCACTCCCCCACCCAGTTCTGTGCATTGGGCACCGACTGAGCCACTGGCACAGCACCAGGCTCCCTCAGCCCCTGCCCCGCCTCCCCAAGAGACGCCCACCCTCACTGTTCTGCACCAACAAGTCCCAGTGCTACCCACCTCCAGGACCCACCGCCTCAGGGCTGGGCCCATCAGAACCCCCCAAACCTCCAGAACCCCTGCCCAGTCACCCAGAGGCCTCCCCTCCCACAATGTCCCTTCAGCTCCAGCTGCAATCTCCCCACACAGACACCCCATCCCTACCCAGCAACAGTGTTACCTCACTGTGTCTGCTAAGTGGATAGAAGTTATCACTGCCCCTGCTGGCCAGTCACACGGGCAGAGGGATCCTGGGCGGTGCTGCTTTAACAGGAGAATGGAAGGGCAAGAAAGGTCCATGCCCTGTCACTAGCTACATCTTCGCACTGCGAGAAGCAACCTCCCAGAAACCATTTGTCATGGGCTTTGGGACACTTCTGGACCACGCTGCACTCAGAGTGACCTCCTCACCCAGTGCCAGCTGGAGAAAGAAAAGGGTCCAGCCAACTCTCCTGTTACCAGCTGGGAACCACTGATCCCCAAACAGGAGGCCTCTGGCTTTATGGGTATTAAATCCGTTTAGAGAGAAGTGGAAAATCAGAGGATTTTATATCAGTTGTTGATATAGAGTAAACTCTGAGTGTTTCACATCAATATCTGATAACTGAATAGAGAGAAAATGGGCAACATTTGCCAACATTTTATATCCATGTTCAGGAATCTGAGAAAAGGTGTAAATTTGAGATTTTCTTAGTATTTTATAATTAGAGAGACAGGGAAAAATCTCAGGCCATAGTCAATTAGAAATAGACAATAGGAGAAAAAGTGGGGTTTAGGATAATTTTTATCAATCTTTGAGATTTGCAGAGAATACGTGTCAGAAACTACACAGTTGATAACCTGAGAGAGGAAGAGGGATAGCTCGGTGAGTTTGGAGCATTAGCCTGCTAAACCCGGGGTTGTGAGTTCAACCCTTGAGGGGGCCATTTAGGAATCTGCAGTAAAAATCTGTTGGAGTATTTAGTTGGGGACTGGTCCTGCTTTGAGCAGGGGGTTGGACTAGATACTGCCTGAGGTCCCTTCCAACCCTATGATTCTATGACCACCAACAAGATCTGAGGATTTTATATTAGTTAAATAACTAGAGGAAAAGGGGACTGATTTTATGTTAGTATCCAAAACATATACAGAAAGTGATGGCTCCCCACCATTCCCACAGGCAGCAGGGAGCCCTTGAGGAGCTGCTTTAAGAGGGCAAAGGGGGAGCTGGCAGGTCCTGGAGGAGGGAAGGGGCAGCAGTGGGGATGGGCAGGTGGTCGTTGGGGGCAGTAACTGGGAAACCAGGGTCCGGGCAGCCCCAGGGGACGTGCCCTCCGTCCCCGCCCTGGCAGAGAACATCTCACCCCGCCAGGGGCCACGTGCTGGGGACTGACCCGGGGCAACACGGTCCCCCCCGGACAAGGACAACTCGCGGCAGGTAAAACGGGGGGGGGGACCCCCCATGGGAGAGATTTTAAATGGACATTGGAGACTCATGGAGAGACCGGGGACAGGAGCCGAGAGGCGGATGGGGGGCGAATCTCCCGGATGTTACAGCCCGGGCGAGACCCCGAGCGAGAAACGGGGCAGAACCGGAGACTCTGTGCCGGGGGCGAGAGGCGCCAACAGGGACAGGAGCCAATTAACCAACCCGCCTCCCCGCGGCCAGGAGGACAGGAGCCAATTCACTCCTCGCGTCCCACCGACCTTCCCCCGCCCGACACCCCAACTCCAGCTTCTCCTGCCCCTGCCCGGCACCCCCTCCCTCCACAGGGACCCGCCCCCCGCCCCCCCATCCCAGCAGGGGCGGGGCAGATCCTGCTGCAGCTCCCGGGGCCGGGGCGGCTCCGCGGCTTCTCCCAGGTTCCCGGGCGAGTCACGTGCCCGCCCGGGTCTCTCACTCACCGGCTCACACGGAGGCGGCAGCAGCAGCTTTGTTCTCCCGCCCCCAGCGGGGCTCGCACAGGCATGCGCAGTTCCAGCTGCTGACCCCTCCCTCACCCGGGCTGGAGAGGGCAGACGCGGCCCGGGGCAGGCTGGGAGATGTAGTTCCGGACTCTCCCTGGAGCGGAAGTGACGTCAGCGAGGAGGCGGAGCCGGAGCGCGGACAGGTGCCGGGCGCTGCGGTTCTGCCTGGCTCGTGCGGGGCCGTTGGAGCCTCTCCCGGGCCGGAGAAGGTTTGTGCCGTTGTGCTCTGGGCATGCGCAGATCGCGGCAGGAGAGACCTTCATTAACCCCGTGCCTCCGGCCCGGGCTCTGCCCCCTGCTGCCCGGAGCTGCCAGCCTCCAGGTCCCGGCGCGAGGCGGGGTGAGACCAGGGGCAGGCAGGGCGGGGCCGGGCAGGCCTGCCGGGGCAGACTGGGCGGGGGGTCCCGGGGCTGGGAAAGGGGCGGGGGAAGTGTCGGTGCAGCCCGGACACTGGCCGGGGAGCCGAGTGACCCCGAGGCAGTTCAGGGAGAGAAAGGGAGGGCTGAGACCCCTCCGGATTTACCGCTGCCCCGTAGGGGACCCCTGCCCCCCTCCCGCCCTGCCCCACTTCTCCCTAGAGCCACGGAAGCAGCCCCAGGTGACCCCCTCCCCCAACCCCTGAGAAGTTCCCGCCCCCGATTGTGCCCCATTTTCTCCCCTTCCCAATGGCCAGTTCAGGCTCGGGTTTGGGGTTTCCCCATTCCCCTGCAGGGATTTGTCCTTGTGCGGTGGGGAAATGGTTCCCAGTGATTCCTGAGGCCTGGGCGAGGCTGGGGAGCCCTGAGACAGGAGACACCTCTGGGGGCGGGGGGCTCTCTGCTCTGGGAAGGGCCAGGGAGGGGGAGTAGCAAGTGTCCCCATGGAGACGGCCCAGCCCCAGGTTTCCCAGTCCAGCCACTGCCCCCCTCCCCACCCTGCCCAACCCAGCAGCCCCAGTTACAGACATTTCCCAGACCCCACAGCCAGCGACCTTCTGACTCCAGCCCCACTCCACGAAAATCTTCCCACTTTCTCTCCAGGTGTGTGACTGAGATCAGGCTCTTGTCCCGGACTGGAGCGTGGCCCTGTTCTGCCAGGCGCTGCAGAGCCCAGGTGAGATCAGACCCCACTGTTGTACCAGGTAAAACTGAGACCTGGACCGAGATCACAGCCCCCTTGTGTCAGGCAGTGCATGACTGTAGCCCAAACTGCTGCCTCCATTGTGCTGGGCACTTCCAGAGACCTCAACTGAGATCTGTGTCCCGTTGGGTCTGGCATTGCACTGACTTCCGACCCAGATCATGCCCCACCACTGTAGAGGGCACTGCACTGACTCCTGACAGAGATCCTGGCCCCACATTTTGCCAGTCGCTGCAGGGGCCCTAAACAAAATCCAGGATCCTGTAATGCTGGGAGTTGCAGAGCCCCCAAACTGAGATCAGGCCCCCTGCGTGCAGGGCCTTTCTGCACAGACACTGACCAAGATCAGGGTCCCCCATTGTGACAGGTGCTGCACAGACACCCAGGGTATCTCACCCTGCTGTTAAACCCCAGCTGGCCCATGGCAGGTGACTCCAGGCTCACAGGCAGTTCAGGCGAAGGGGCTGGTTATTGCCGGGTAGATGTCTGGGCTCAGGCTGGAGAGCCAGGCTGTAGGACCCACTGCAGGTGGGAGGGTGCCAGACCTTCAGGCTGCAGCCCCCAGCCAGGAACACGGACACCACCATTAAACAGCCCCACAGCCTGAGCACGTGTGCGCCTCAAGTCAGCGGGGGCACGTGGCCAGCCGCCGGTGTCTGACTGCAGTGTGACGTGCCCACAGGAGACAGAGAGGCCTTGCCACAAAAAGCTCAGAGGCTAAATAGGGCCAATGGTGGGAGGCAGAGTCTCCATTTACAGATGGGAAACTGATGCTCCAAGAGCTGAAGTAATTTGCTCAAGTTTCCATGGAGAATTTGGGGCAAAACTGGAACTGAACCAGATTGTTAGAATTCTTGCCTCTTCCCCTTAACCCCAGGCCCAGAGTGTGTGTGTATTGGCCAGCTTGTTTTGAGCTGTGTCTGCCTTGCATTGTTGATGGCTTCCAAGGGTGGCTGTGGCATTTCCTTCACTGGAGGTTTCTAAGACCAGGTTAGAGATACACCAGTCTGGGAATGTCTAGGGATACTTGGTTCTGCCTCATCACAGGGGCTGGGTAGACGCCTTCTCAAGATCCCTTCCCAGGCCTACACTGAAATAATTCTCTTTTGTGCTGTGTCCTGTCTCTACGCTGAGCTGTTTTGCATGGTGCCATTTGGAACTGTGATGCCATGTTGTGTAACAGTTTTATGGTGCATTGTTTTGCCTCAGTGTATTTGGTGCCTGTGTTGTGTTAGTTTGAGCTGAGCTCTTTTCCCTTGTGTACTTTTCTCCTAGGGTGTGTTAGTTTGCATTGTTTTGCTTTTTCCCCTTCTGTATTGTCATTTTATGCTGTGGAGTGTGTGTGTGTGTGTGTGGGGTCCCCTGAATTGCCTGACACTATGTTGTGGTGGGTTTTACTCTGTATGTTGTGTTTTATACGTATCTATTTCATAGCATCATAGAAATGTAGAGCTGGACAGGACCTCAAGATGTCATCAGAGTCCAGCTCTCTCTGCCGAGCAGGACCAAGTCTCTGTAGATTGTCTCTGACAAAGCTTTGTCCTACTTGTTCTTAAAAACTTCCAGGAAAGAGACTCCCCAGCCCCCTTGTAAGACTATTCCTGAGCTGAACTGCCTTAGCTCTGGGGACATCCACACAGATTTGAGTGGTGAGCAGCTCTGGAGAGAGAGGAGACCCCAGTGAGTGGGCAGCTGGGTAAATAAATTAAAGTTGGGAGGAGAAACATTGATGTCCAAGGTCACCCAGGCTGTCCGTGATGGAGCTAAAACTAGATCCAGTTCTAGTGCCACCGTACTGCTGGTTTGGGCACTGAAGGGCTCTGCCACACTGGTGTTTTAGGCACTGGTGCAAACCCTTAGTACAGACAGAATTTACACTAGTGCACTCTGGCACTGGTGCACCATGTCCCAGTTTGAAGGTTTGTGGTGTGTGGAGGGTAGGGGCCAGTATCTCACTGAGGCCTGGGGCTGGCTGAACAGTGCAGCTGGCAAGAGAGGGCAGCAGTGAAGTATGAGCCAGGAGCACAGCCCCACAGCACTGGACACTGACTTCTCCTGACCCATGACCCACACACTCCAGCTGTGTGCAGGACTGCCGCTGAGGTGCCCTGCCAGGACAGCCTGTGCATCCATGGACAAACCACCTCTTCCTGCAGCCTAATGCAATGGGAGTCTGGGACCTTTCCAAGCTGTGGGTGACGGGGCTCTGGCGTTACCGGGTCTGTTCCTGGCTGTGTCCCTGACCTGCTTGGTGGCCTTGGGAAGTCACAGCCCCCTCTGTTTCCTCCTCCCCATTGTCTGCTTGGGCTGTGATCTCTTTGGGGCAAGGACTGTCCTCTCTCTGCAGCGCCCAGCACAACGTGGGTGCTGATCTCAGTCAGGGTCTCTGCCGTGGGCATGTGATGGGGCCCTGAGCTCCAGCAGTGTCTGTGCAACGCAAGAGAAGGCACAGTTGATAGCTCACACACTTTAAGGGCAGAAGGTAGAGGTGTATTTCAGATGAGGTCTCATCAGTGCCTTGTACAACAGTACTAACCCTTTCATGTGTCTGCTGGAAATACCTCACCTGCTGTCTCCTAGGACTGCATTAGCCTAGTTCACGGCCGCATCACGTGGACAGCTCATAATTATCCTGGGATCAACCAATACACCCAGGTCTTTCTCCTCCTCTGTCACTTCCAGTTGATAAATCCCAGCTTATTGCAAAATTCTGCATAGGGACTAACAACTAGAATTTGTGCACTATTAATTTTCATCCCATTTCTATTACTCCAGCTTTCAAAGGATGTGCAGATTTTCTTTTATGATTTTCCTGTCCTCCTCCATAGTAGCAATCCCTCCCGGCTTTGTGTCCCACTCCCACTTCTTGTGCCAAGATCACTAATAAAAAGTGTTGAGTAAGATTGATCCCAAGACTGATCTGAGGAACTCCACTAGTAACTCCCTCCAGCCTGACAACTCACCATTCAATATGACCCCCTTGTAGACCCCCCCTTTACCCAATTCTTTATGGACCTTTCGGTTCTCATATTAATCCCCATCGTCTCAATTTAACGAATAGTTTCCCATGTGGAACTGTATCAAAAGCCTTATTGACGTCAGATCCGTTTCTCTGGCACAATCTACCTTTTGTAACACCATGTTTTATTTATTTATAGTGCTGAAGGCTGGGAGGAACTGTTAGCATTGGGCTGAGAATGGCCATGTGGCGGTGGGGAGGAGATGGGAGGCAGGGGAGCGGCATTGGAGGTGTATCTGGGATTGTGTTTTGTAGAGTCCATGTCTCTGCTCACTGTGGCCGTGGCGCATTCCGTACCAAAGCAGCACGTCAGCAGAGCAGGCGCACACCATAGCTCCGCCTGGAACACGCAGCGTTCACTGCCAGACGGGCTGGGTGATTTTCAGGGACCCAGCTTGATATGACTGGCTGGGTTGGGTTCAGTTGGGCGGGTGTCTGGGGCTCTGATATTTTGCGATGTTCCTTTTTGCATAGTCAGTTCTTTCCATCTAATGTTTTACCCCAGCGATGCCCGATGCCGTTCTCTTCTTAACTTGCCGGTTATTTTCACTTCCAGGTTACCGCCAATCATAGAATCATAGAATATCAGGGTTGGAAGGACCTCAGGAAGTCATCTAGTCCAGCCCCTGCAACTAGTCAGATACTAACCCAGACACCAACTCACAAGCATTCAATAAAGTCTAAACACATTCTTACAATTGTAATACCTCTTTTAACAATACTAACATAGGTGAGTCAGACTGATTCCAGCTATGTGTTTGTCACATGTTCAATTAAGACATGGGGCTTTTGCAAGAGCTAACACCTCATCTGCCAGGGTCAGAGGCAGGATGGGCAGGGATGGTGTGTCTCGCCTCTTTGCCAGAAGCTGGGAATGGGTGGCAGGGATGGATCATGATGATTTTTCTGTTCTTTCCCTCTGAAGCACCTGGCATTGGCCACTGAGCTAGATGGACCAGTGCTCTGATGCAGTCGGCCATTTTATGTTCACAGTCTGTCTGAGGAATATCTACTCATTTGGACTCGCTGGGAGGCACAGAAAGAAACAAGATGTGCTGAGGCAAGAAGGCCCAGTCTCAGAGCCCCAGGGTCACACTTGCCAAAAAGCTAAAACTAGGCCAGCCCATGAAAGGGGCACTCCAGGAAAGAAGACTGTATAAAGGCTGGAGCATCCAACAACTTTGTAAGCCGAGACAGCTGCCTTGGGGACAATGACAGGGAGAATCCCCAAAGTGACTCCTTTGATTCTGCTCTTCTCTGGCCTTTGGTTCATAGAATCATAGAACTGGAAGGGACCTTGAGAGGTCACCAGTCCAATTCCCTACACTCAAGGCAGGACTAAGTATTATCTAGACCATGCCTGAGAGGTGTTTGTCCAGCCTGCTCTTAAAAATCCCCAATGATGGAGATTCCACAACCTCCCTACGCAATTTATTCCAGTGTTTAACCACTCCTGACAGTTAGGAAGTTTTTCCCTAATCTCCATCCTAAACAGCCCTTGCTGCAATTTAAAGCCATTGCTTCTAATCCTACCCTCAGAGGTTAAGAAGAACAATTTTCTCCGCATCTTTGTAACAACCTTTATGTACTTGAAAACTATTACCATGTCCCCTCTCAGTCTTCTTCTCCAGACTAAACAAACCCAATGTTTTCAATCTTCCCTCATAGGTCATGTTTTCTAGACTTTAATCATTTTCTTGCTCTTCTCTGGACTTTCTCCAATTTGTCCACATCTTTTCTGAAATGTGGCACCCACAACTGGACACAGTACTCCAGTTGTGGCCTAATCAGTGTGAAATAGAGCAGAAGAATTATTTCTCGTGTCTAAACACAGTGCTCCTGCTAATACATCCCAGAATGATGTTTTCTTTTTGCAACAGAGTTACACTGTTGACTCCATATTTACTTTGTGTTCCACTATGACCCCAGATCCCTTTCTGCAGCACTCCTTCCTACGCAGTCATTTCCCATTTGTATGTGTGCAACTGATTGTTCCTTCATAAGCGGTGTACTTTGCAGGTGTCCCTATTGAATTTCATCCTATTTACTTCAGACCATTTCTCCAGTTTGTCCAGATCATTTTGAATTTTAATCCTATCCTCCAAACCACTTGCTACCCTCCCAGCTTAGTATTGCCCACAAACTTGATAAGTGTAAAAGAGACTGTTACTAGGAGGGTTTCACGATTTCTCAGAGGTTACACCCTGGTGGGAGGGCTAGGCCTGTACTGGAATAAGGTCACTCTGTTCTTCACAGTGTGGCAGAACCTAAAATGTCCATTAGCAGGAAAAATCCTGGGGAATCGAAGCATGGAATGGATGAAAATCCCATCTGAATTCTCTCACATTGCCCTTCTCGCCTGACAGGCTACAGACTAATGTCCACGTTTGCTCCAGATCATCCCATCCTCCCAGGGAGCAGGAAATGGCTGCAATGGAGCTGGCTCAGGTAAGAAGATTATCATGGAGCTGATGGTGGGCTCTGCTTGGAGGGAGAGGAGCAGTAAATGCATAGGAGGGTGGGAGCTGCTGGAGGTGGTGGGAGGCAGGAAATATTGAGGTGGAGAAAGGGAGGGACAGGGTGTGACAAACCCGCTGAGACTTGTGTAATGTAGGGTATGATGGGTTGTCACTCTCCTTTATCTCAGTTAGTATGTACATGCCTACATCCATTACAATACCCCCAAACCCTTATTAAGTAATAGAAATACCCATACTGTTAGTATACACCCCTATCTATTATTCACAGGATTACACATGTCATACAGGTTTCAGAGTAGCAGCCGTGTTAGTCTGTATCCGCAAAGAACAGGAGTACTTGTGGCACCTTAGAGACTAACAAATTTATTTTAGCATAAGCTTTAAGTGATCTACAGCTCACTTCTTCGGATGCATAGAATGGAACACACAGACAGGAGAACATGAAAAGGTGGAAGTATGCATACCAACTGGAAGAGTCTAATCAATTGAGATGAGCTATCATCAGCAGGAGAAAAAAAACTTTTGAAGTGATAATTTAGATGGCACATAGAAGGTGTGAGGAGAACTTAACATAGGAAATAGATTCAATTAGTGTAATGACCCAACCATTCCCGGTCTCTGTTTAATCCTAAGTTAATTGTATTTAATTTGCATATTAATTCGAGTTCAGCAGTCTCTCTTTGGAGTCTGTTTTTTAAGTATTTTTGTTGTAAAATTGCCACCTTCAAGTCTGTCACTGAGTGGTTAGAGAGGTTGAAGTGTTCTCCCACTGGTTTTTGAATGTTATAATTCCTGATGCCAGATTTGTGTCCATTTATTCTATTGCATAGAGACTGTCCGGTTTGGCCAATGAACATGGCAGAAGGGCATTGCTGGCACATGATGGCATATATCCTGTTGGTAGATGTGCAGGTGAACGAGCCCCTGATGGCATGGCTGATGTGATTAGGTTCTATGATGGTGTCACTTGAATAGATATGTGGACAGAGCTGGCATCGGGCTTTGTTGCAAGGATAGGTTCCTGGGTTAGTGTTTATGTTGTATGGTGTGTGGTTGCTGGTGAGTATTTGCTTCAGGTTTGGGAGCTGTCTGTAAGCGAGGACTGGCCTGTCTCCCAAGATCTGTGAGAATGAGGATCATCTTTAAGGATAGGTTGTAGATCTTTGATGCGGTGGAGAGGTTTTAGTTGGGGGCTGTAGGTGATGGCTAGTGGCGTTCTGTTATTTTCTTTATTGAGCCTGTCCTGTAGTAAATGACTTCTGGGTACTCTTCTGGCTCTGTCAATCTGTTTTTTTCACTTCAGCAGATGGGTATTGTAGTTTTAAGAATGCTTGATAGAGATCTTGTAGGTGTTTATCTCTGTCTGAGGGATTGGAGCATATACAGTTGTACCTTAGAGCTTGGCTGTAGGCAACAGATCGTGTGGTGTGTCGTGGATGGAAGCTGGAGGCATGTAGGTAAGTATAGCGGTCAGTGGGTTTCTGGTATAGGGTGGTGTTTATGTGACCATCGCGTATTAGCACAGTAGTGTCTAGGAAATGGACCGCTTGTGTGGATTGGTTTAGGCTGAGGTTGATGGTGGGATGGAAATTATTGAAATCATGGTGGAATTCTCAAGGGCTTCCTTTCCATGGGTCCAGATGATAAAGATGTCATCAATGTAACGTAAGTAGAGTAGGGCGTTAGGGAACGAGAGCTAAGGGCGTTGTTCTAAGTCAGCCATAAAGATGTTGTCACACAGAGGCACTGCTATGGGTACCCGCTCCACCAAGCCTTTAAAACTCTTGGATACAAGTTATCTGGACCTGCTGATTTAAACATGTCTAACTTTAACAGCTGCTGTTTAACGTCCTTGTGAGTTCTTGTTGGAATGGAAAGAGTGTCATCACAACATCTTATGATATGAGTTACAGCATCTGTTTTTCTCCAAATCCAGGAGAGAAATATTGATTGAGGACTTTTACCTCTTCTGCATTATTTTTGATAATTCTGCCATTTCCATCTAGTAATTTACCACTACCATTGTTAGGATTAATTTTGTACTTAATATCGTTCAAAACTTCCTTATTATTTCTATTAATTTCTTATAGCCAGTTTTCTACAATTTTGACCTTCTCACTTCATTCTTTACTATTGACTTCCCCTTTCTTCCATATATTTTATTTGGAGAGTGTTGGCATTCCTACCAGGAGACACCAGCAGGGTCAGAGACAGCCCCATCTCCTATATCAAGCTCTGGCTAGTAGGTATGTGATAAATGTGAAGACCCTGCCTCCGTCTGTCAGCTGGGAGACACAAAGTTTCTCTCTTTCTACTCTCTGATGCCTCCTGGATGCTCTAGACAAGGTGGGGTGGGACTCTGTTAACATGTGCCTCTGGAGCTTCCATTTACCTGGTGCTGCTGTTCTGTGAATAATGGGACTTTGAGTGGGGCAGCAGGTACTGAGTGTTGGATTCTTTCTCTTTCAGGGGCCGGTGACCTTCGAGGAGGTGGCTGTGTATTTCACCAGAGAGGAATGGGCTCTGCTGGACCCGCTCAGAGGAGCCCTCTACATGGATGTCATGCAGGAGAACTATGAGACGGTGGTCTCGCTGGGTAGAGTCCTATCCCTTGGGTTATTAGAAGCTGAGGGTCTCTGAAGAACCCAGTAGTGATAACTTTATACCTTTATTTGTCATACAAGTTTTGACAAGTTTCCTTGCCCCCTTTTTTCCTTATCTCCCATACACAAGTATCATTTTTGGACATGTGCCTTTTTGGTGCTGTCAGTCCTTTTAAATTGCATTGAATGCATCCTTATTGGCTACATTACTTAACTACATTAATAACTGTAGCTTTCATGCCTTTTCAATAGGAAAATATGCTGGCTGTAAAATTCTAAAGTAAATAGGTGTGTGACTCATGCCTGGCTTGTGTGACAGGCAGATGAGCTCCTCCTTTGATAGGAGATGCAGCTGAAGAAGTGAAGTTTTTACCCACGAAAGCTGATGCCCAAATAAATCCGTTATTCTTTAAGGTGCCACCACTGGACTCCTTGTTGTTTTTGATAGGAGCGTATAATGTTGCCATTCAGGACCCCACGGGTGAAGGGTGAACAGAGCTGGGGAGGAAGGGAAAGGGGGAGTAGATAATTCTGGGGTGCCAGGACATGGGGAGGTGTGTGCAGGGTTAGAGCTAAGAAGCAGCAGGGAGGATGAGGTTGTGAGAGCGAGGAGGAAACGCAAGAAGTTCCCAAGGTGCCGGGAGGTGGTGCCGACTGAGAGTAATGGGACGAAGAGGAGGGGAGTGTGGAGGAAGGGCACCCAGGACATGGGCTGGGTGGGTCAGTGGGAGGAGGAGAGGTTTAGGGATCTGGAGCTGGGGAATCCCAGACCTTTAACCCGAGTCCCTACCCAAGCTTTAGAGCCTACACTCCGGTTTGATTTCTGTTCAGTTTCCTTCATTATACATTTTTTCCTAAATATTATTATTTTAACTCTTGACCTCCCTCTCCTGCTCATTACCCCTCCCCATATAACCTCCCCACCTCTATGCACAGCGACCCTGGCCACCGATCCGAGTCCTTGCTGCATCCTCCCTCCCATCGCGGGGCCGTTACCCAGGCACAAATGAGCACTTTGTTGATGATGTCACAGGGTGGTGGTGTAGCCTGTACAATTTTTATGCCTATAGGATGACGTGTTGGGGTACAGCTTGTCCTTGTACATGGCTACTCAAAGTTAATTGAGGGGATGAAATGTGGTGAAACACACAGAAACATTGATTTAATACAGACAGTTATAATGAAATCAAAGGCAAGGCTCAATACACGTAACAATTAGACTATATAGTAAAGAGGGTCTTGCCTGTGCATACTTACAAGTTGTGGACACCGTTGGAAACAAAGATCGAGGGGCAAGGAGCCCATCAGAAGGAGGCCCTGCTTCAGTTGACCCTATCTCAGGGACCCAACAAACAGAAAAAATGGTCACTCGGAAAGATAATTTATCCACTTTATTATGGTAATAGGATGGCTATATACCATATCTGCTCCTTTACTCTGATTACAATAATGTCAATAGCTTCCCCAACCCATATGTAGCCTTTGGGAAGTCCATAATTTAGCATCAAGCATTAATACTCATGATTTACATCACTTAGTTATTAATAATTCCAATATATGAATGCGTCCAACTGTTGAGATACTGCATAGCAACCTAATTGCTAGAGCCCACCCCCTTTCAGAGATCCTGTGGCGTGTTGCACTTGTTTGTGGTTACTCGTTAGTCTCTCAAAATCAGGGTGCAAATATCTGACTTGGATTCTCTCCTTAGGCCTATTCAGATAAATCCCAGACTTCAGCATAGCTACTCCCACAAAGCCTCCACCTAATATACGGCCCTTAACTGTAGTAAGCTTTGGCTATGTTTATACTACCGCAGTCAGTGCGACCTCTATGCAACTCCAGCCTACGTAAATAAAGTAGCTGGAGTCAGCAGTCTTTAGATCACGTTACCACAGGGTGTAAGCTGCAGGGGGTCGACTTACTTTACTCCTCTCATCTGGATAGAGTACAGGGGTCGACTCGAGAGCGATCTGCAGTCGATTTAGCGGGTGTTTACTACACCTGCTAAATCGACCATGGGTGGATCGATCTCAGAGCGTCAATCCCGGCTGTAGTGTAGACCTGCATCGCCTCCTTGCCCCTCCACGCGTGTTCCAAGCTAATAAGCAATACTCTGATTATGACATTTTCCCTCTAGCGAGTATAAAATTGCCCACAAGACATGGTGGTCGTAGATGATAAAATCAGGTCGGGGGTCAACAGGAGTGAGAGTTTGGAGAGTCTTGTCCCCCCCTCTCCCCATCTGCAGCAGCCACAAGCTGTCTTCCCTCCAGGCTCCTTGGATCTCTGAGCCTGTCCCTCCGGAGCTTGCGTGGCCCAGTTCTTGTTTCTTACATTCTCCTTTTCTGGAAGAATTAGGGGCTGTTGCTTCTGAATTTTAGTGTTTAATTCCCCAGCCTTCTCCACACACTGGGGAAGTTTAATTCTCCTTCCCATTACACCTGAGTCACTAGATTTCCTAATTCCCCAAAATCTGCTTTTGCAATGTCACAGTTCTGAGGTAGCGAAGCCTTTGACCTGCCTCCATGGTCTGCTCAAGCAATGGCCTCTCAGGTATCAGGCCTCTACCAGCCCCTCTCTATGGGTGGGGACCCACATGCCTCTCCTGTTTGACCAGGGTGTGAGGATTGCAGCTTGTTCTCCACTGTGTTCACTGGACTAACATCCAGTTCTTGTGCTTTGCTTTCTCTCCAGGGCTCTGAGCCATGTGTGTGTGTGATAGAGGCAGGAATTTTGAGTGATACTTCTATGATGCCAATACACACCTCAGTTTCCTCTGTGGTTGGTTTGCTATGATTATAAAGAGGAGGAGACATGAGGTGTTTTGTCACGGAGCTGTCACGGGGTGATATGAATGGGTCATTAAGGACAGGCTGGGACCAACCTACATCAATGGAATACCCGACAGAGACAAGGAATAATTGTCCCTGTCCATGGCAGGATCTCAGCTTTGCTGGAGTGAAGCATACATGGACTCAGGATGTGCTTGGGAGCAGGAAGAACTGGGTTTGCAGACACAGGAGCTCTACCGGGCGAAGACAAACGGACAGGCAAAGTGAAGAAACAAAACTCTTTTAACAGCAGTGTGGGTCAAGAGCATTGGCCAATATGGACTATATTGTCTTCTTTGCTTCTCTGTCTAATCTAAAGCCTTTCTAATGCTGTGTTTCAGTTAACTAATAAACCCTGCTATGTTTTAACAGTCTGCCCAGTGTCACAGCAAAAACTTGCTGAGGTGCATTGAAACATGACTGAGGAGCAGTCTCTGAACAGGAGTGTCATTCAGCTGGGACCTGCTGGCAGAGCTCACAGATTGAAATAAGTGTTGAATCCAGAGGCTCAGTCTCAAGTGTTGAAGGACATGGTCTATCCTTGTGGAAGAGCAGGACCCCTTGAGGTCTAGTGCACTCAAGGGGCACCTCCAGGACTGTTTAAAAGCCAGGCATTGCACAGATCCTGTACATCCATGACAGTGCGCCGGAGGTTAAGCCTTATGGGAAAAAGATATAAAACAAGAAAAGGATCTAAATGTGTATTTACCATTGCACCCTCCTCAGTCCTCGTGGGAATCCCTCATCAGTTACAAAGTGTATTAAAACCTTCCTCTGAGGCTCACCTCTTGGTTATCAGGTCGTGTCAGTTTTGTTAGAGGCTTTCCCTTCCCCACTCACTTCCCTGGTTCTTGTCATGCAGACAGCAAGCAGAAAAAAAGACCAGAAGTCTGAAAGGCAGATAGTGCGATGTTTATTGGGGTTATTTCCAAGCAAGCAGATTCTGAAGCCCTTCACACCACAGTCGGGCTTATCGCTATACGCCTGCAAGTCTGTTCCCCAGTGTCCCGTTCCCTGGCTCTGAGGCCGCAGAGCGTTTACCCTGCATCCCCTTCCAGCTCTGATGCTGCAGAGCCTTGCCTGTGTCCCTGTTCCTCATTCCCTCATTAATAAACCTGATTCCAGATTTCCCTTCCCCTCGTGTTTGACCCCAGTTTATATAGTCATATTCCCCATACTGCACCTTAACCAATCATTTTACTGAAAATGTAACTAACCAGTCCTAACATATTGTAACATAATTACCTAACCAATTATATCCTACTACCTAATTAACTTACACCCAGCAAAATTAATTATACAGCAGGCAGAAACAATTAGAAGAACCAGAGAAGTGGTGGACATAAAGATAAAACAGTACAGAAATGAGGGTACCACAACCGTTGATAAGTGATTTCTTGCCAGACAGGATGCTATCAAACTAAACTTTCTTTAAGCATCTTAAAGATCTGTTTCTTTTTATCTGGTGGTTCTACCCTTCCCCATTCTGTGGTTGTCTTGTCTGAATTAGATTGTAAATCGTTTAGGGCATGGGCCATCTACTATTCTGTGTTTGTACTTTGCCTAGCACAATCAGGACCCACTGTTAGTTGGTGTTTAGGCACTAAGGTAATGCATATGATTTATAATAATAACTCTCCCACTTCCAAGCCAAGGAAGCCGGCCTTGGGATGTTACTGCTAAAAATGAGCTGGGAGTTAAAACCGTGGACTATTCTTTTGTGACAAGTATCCCACAAATTCCACTGACCTCCTTGTTTTCTTTGCCTGGTGTAGGGTTTCCTAAATTCCAAACCTGATGTGATCTCGCAGCTGGAACGAGGGAAGAAGCCGTGGGTCCCAGACCTCCAGGACTCTGAGAAAGAAGTGCTCCCGAGAGCTGCCTGCACAGGTGAGGGATTGGTTAAACCAACTCAAAACTCTCCATGAATACAGAAACATTTGGGATGCCCTACAAAGTCCTTGTGAGCTCTCAAGTTCAGGATTGTTCCCTTCAGATGTGGAATCATTAGGCAGATGTCACTTATGGCTTCCTACCTATCCTGACTAACAACTGGCAGCAGATCCCTACACTGATCCCACTTTCAGGTGCATGTTCTGGTGAGATGCAGACCAAAGCTGATCCCTTCCTTTTTCTCCTCCTGGGGAAGGGTGTGGGAAAAATCCCAGCTCTCCTGATAGGTTTGATCTCTCCCCACACATATTTTGGTTTGTTTATCCTTTTACCCAAATTCCTGTCCTCTGAGACTTCCTTTTCTCAGGCACAGGAAGTGACCTGTGTCTCTGGATTCTCTCTGTCTCCCATCAGGTGATGGGATGGCGGAGTGAAGAATGAGAGACACCCCAACGCAGAGGAAGAAGCTGAGCAAGTAGAACCACATGGGGATGTTATCAGGAAGACCCAAAGGGAATGTTTCCAGAGGTTGTGCACTCCCAGAAAGCTAAGCCTGTGAGACTCAGCAAGTCCAGAGAAAACAAAGTAACCTCTCAGACCTTAACTTACACACAGAGAATCAACCCGAAGAGACACGTTACACATGGCATGGGTGTGGGAAAGCTTCAATGAGAGCTCAGACCTTTCACATCAGAGAATCCACAGAGGAGAGACCTACATGTATAGGTGTGGGAAAGGAGGCTTCAGTCGGAGCTCTGCCCTTATCAAACATCATTAGAATCCCACACAGGAGAGAAGCCCACATGCCGGAATGCGGGAAAGTTTCAATCGGAGCTCAGACCTTATCAAACAGAATCCCACACTGGAGAGACCGCCCTACACATGCTCAGGTGTAGGAAAAGCTTCAGTCAGGCTCTACCCTTATCACTTTAGGAGAATCCACACCGGGCGCCTTGCATGAGTGTGGGAAAAAGCTGTGGAGATCAAAACCTTATCGCACATCAGAGAATCACACATGAGAGAGATGCCTACACATGCTCTAGTGTAGGAAAAGCTTCAATCAGACTCAGACCTTATCAAACATCAGAAATCCACACTGGAGAGAAACCCTACACATGGCTGAGTGGAAAAGCTTCATTGAACTCAGACCTTATCAGACATCAGAGAGAATCCACACCGGAAGAAACCCTACACATGCTTTGGGGTGGGGAAAAGAAGTCAAACTCAGACCTTATACGTACATCAGAGAAGTCCACTGGAGAGACGCCCTACACATCTGAGTGCGGAAAAGCTTCCAATCAAGTTCCAGCCATATACGTGCATCAGAGAATCCACACGGA